>NC_043997.1:4286196-4338696 GCF_902150065.1 Myripristis murdjan
TAAAATAAAATAAAATTAAAATAAAATAAAAAAATAAAATAAATATATAATTAAATTAAATTAAATTAAAAAATAAAATAAATTAAAATTTAATTTAATTTAATAAAATTAAACTTAATTGCAGGTGTGAGATGCATCGAGGAATGTGTTTTGTATGGACTGTGGCACAACAGAGAGTGTTATAATAATAATAATAATAATAATAATAAAAAACGTTATTTGTATAGCACCTTTCATACAAGAATTGCAGCTCAAAGTGCTTCACAAAAAGTGTTGAATAGAAACATATGAATTAAAATAATCCAAATGAAGTTTACAGTATGTACAGACTGATGTAAAATGTATAAATTACACCTTTACATTGGTGAGCAACAGCTGTCAAATATAAAGAAATATATGAAACTATATGGGCACAAGTCCTGGTCCACCTGCAGGAGCTTCTCTGAGCTCCATCCTAAACCCAGAGGCTTTAATATGGAGTTAAGAGCTTCCACTCTTCTGGGAGGCTTTCTGCCAGATGTTGGAGTGTCTGTGGGAGTTTCTGCCAGATGTTGGAGTGTCTGTGGGAGTTTGTGCCAGATGTTGGAGTGTCTGTGGGAGTTTCTGCCAGATGTTGGAGTGTCTGTGGGAGTTTTGAGCCTTTGTGAGCTCAGACTCTGATGTTGGACCAGAGGGCCCGGCTCCCAGTCTGCGTTCTAGTTGATCCAAAGGTGTTGGATGGGGTTGAGGTCGGGGCTCTGTGCGGGCCGCTCAACTTCTTCCACCCCAAACTCAGCCGGCCACGCCTTTATGGAGCTGCTCTGTGCACTGGGGCTCAGTCATGCTGGGACAGGAAAGGGCCTTCCTTCCCCAAACTGGTCCCACAGAAAGAAGAGGCAATTCACAGGTTTTTTTTTTTTTTTTCATTTTATTTAGAAAGAATGAAGTGAGGTTTTTACTTCACAGAACATTCTCCAGAAATTCATAACACATCACTGGTGCTGTATCACATCAGTAGTGAGGTAAGTCTTACATGAATTGCACTAAATTGCAGTGCAAAAAAAAAAAAAGATAGTAAAGAACAATAATAAACACTGAAAATAAAAATGACACTCATTAAAAAATTACATTCATCCAGGAGCAATATTGTTGCTCTCAGTAGTGTGACGTCAAGTTCATGGATTGACACATAACACATGATCATACACAGCAAAACAAAAGCTTATATGACAACATGTCAGAAGTAAATCCGGCAGCCGCTCAGATAACAGAGCCAACAGGCCACTGTTTGAGTCTGTGCACACACTGTTACATATTGCCACTGGAGAATGTGGAAAAACACACAAATACATAAAGTGACACAATTCATGGCAACCGTCGATAGCTACAGAACAGGTTGCATGTAAACTTGATACATTAATGAAAAATTAATTTAAAAAAAACACACCGGGTGGCGAGTTCATTCGGTCCACCGGGTCAATAATGAGGCAAAGCTGCCAATTTTGGATAGAACCATGTCAACCAAAAGGATAATGTAATACAAATGTAATAAATATGGACAACCAAACATAAATATACAGTATATGTTAAGACATACTGAACCAGCCCTGTGAACAGCTTCAGGCTCGGCAGTAGCCGTTGGGCAGCGAATGTCTAGCCAGCCAATCACAGTGCAGCGTGGTGCCAGATCAACAGCACCACATCCAATAGGACGTCTGTGCTTATTCTCATTCATCCAGGTCAGAAGCAACTCATGGAAACTGAATCAGGTCACCTGGACTTAGTGACATGTTGAGAGGACGTTTGGCCTCTTATCCAAGTGGCTTCATCAGTTCATGCTGTTCACCAGACTGGACTCCCAGTCTAACTAACTGGTGAGGAGTTAAGCCATTTAACCTCAGTGGGTGTGTCCAGCTGACCTGATTCAATTTCCATGAGATATCCAATAGAAAGCTATGGAAATCAAAGATGTGGATATTGGCAAAAAAAAATGGTTATATGGCGAGGCAAAGCGGTGAGCGGTCGAAGCCCTGAGGATGAGGACAAGAAAGGTGGACCTTTTTTTTTGTTTCCCTAGGATGGTGATGTTAAAGTTTTTAGATCCGACAGGAAAACTCACTGGCAGTGGTTAGCTTAGCCAGGGAGGACGGGTGAACTTTGAATGTTGCTTATAAACCACAACTGTCTTTTTGACAAAATGAAACGATCCCATGAAAAGGGGGGAACCGCACAAACTGCATATCGATGGTCAACACTTCCGTGACAGCAACATTACCACCTGGCTACAACCACAAGCACGGCATGTTTTATATTACTACTACTACTACTACTAATAATAATAATAATAATAATAATAATAACAATAATAATGATGATGATGATGATGATGATTATTATTATTATTATTATTATTATTATTATTATTACTTTTTAATAGATTTTCAAAATAATAGTTTTAAACCTTCTATTATATTGGGGTCAATTTGACCCCATTCAGTGTTAAATGTCTCTAAATAAATGATTAACATAATTGTTTGTTTGTTTGTTTTTCTGCTTCATATTCAATGAGTGTTCCTAATGTAATGGGTACTACCGGTTAAACATGAAATTCACATGATGATATGTTTTCAATGTCCTGTACACACTTTGTAACGCATTGGTTATAAATAACAAAAATCTGTTCTTAGAAATAACATAAAGCCATTAAAACACCAAAAATTAATATTTCTTTCCAATTTTAGGTCAACCAGTGAGATTTTATGGTGATTTGCATATTTCTCCATAGTGGCGTAACAGGAAGACTGGATGTGTAAGTGGGGGTGGGGGGGAGTTATGTTTTATTTAAAAGGCTATTTAGGTCGTCAACAAAGAAACATAAAGTACCGACACATAAACTTAACGTAACAATTTTAGTTATGATAATTTCAAGGAGGTTTAAACTGCTGGGGTCAAATTGAATTTGAGTAGATTTGAACATACTAGGAGAGTTAATAGACCTTTTCACTCACTTCACTTACTCTCTTCTTGTATTTTATTATCTTGAAGAAGGGGGGGGGCATTTTTGTTAATTTTGAATAATCCAACTACATCAAACTATTCTTCAAAAAACATATTTTTTGTAGTGTCAACAAAAAACAAAGCAAGATATGGCATCAAATACAGTCAGTGTATGTTTGAGCTGTACACTGTCCCTTCTAGATTAAATAAGAAAATGAAATGAAACTATGCCACAAAATAATGCAGTTTAAAATGCAAAAAGTAGATATATATCTAGAGACAAACTCAAAATATCAGTAAAATATGAACTATTTCTGACATTAATATCCTGACAGACTTGTTGAAAGAATAAAAAGCTCAGTATTTGCTCCTCCTGTGGTCTGTCCTCTCTCTCCCTCACTGTCCTGCACTCGCTTCAGCTTGGAAACAATCATTAGCTATTAGCTTAAACAGAGAGTTGAAAGAGGCAGGTTTTGGACCAAGCAGGGAAAATATCGCTTTTCATATTACAACGTTGTGCTTGGTGAACAAGTGGTGTGATAAATGACTCACTGGCTTTCATTTGAGGAGGTTTTCTTGGTAGTTCTCATCAGGCTGCTGCCTCTCAGGCTGACGGACTGAAAGTTACCGAGCTGCCGCTCTGCCGGCAGCAGGATGCGGACCAAACCACTGTGAGGCATGGGGGGGGGTCATAACTTGTAAACACTTAAAAACACACTGTTTTACATTTATAATTAGCACCGCTTGCATTGTACTTTCATTGAATATTATTATATTATTGAAAATTATTTATTAGTGTTAACAATGTTTTTTTGGGGGGGACAACTTTATGGATGGAGGGGTCTTGTCCCCCCTGACCCCCCCCGGGATTTCCGCTAATGTGCCACAGCATCACAGCTTTGCTCGGATCAAACTCACTGATGTCTGGAGAGCAGAGTTGGACCATCAGGAGATCTGACAGTCTGCCCAGGTCGTTGCGTGTCGTCCTTCTGAGCTGGCTAGGCTAACCCTGGGCTAACCTCACAACATGTCACGTGACGTCACAAACAGATCACTAGCGCTAGCCGACAGGCTACGGGGAGCTACTGAAGTGCGACACACAAACATCACCGGTCAAGCGCTAACGTTAGCTACCGTATGAATTTAAAGCCACCTCTTGCATATTTTATTGCATGACTTGGTGCGAATATTTACCCGCCCCGTGGCAGGTAGACCTCCAAAATTAACTCGCCAAGGGAATATTTTAGGCGCATTTGCAGAGTGGCGACCGCTATTTTACAGCACTGCTCAGAGCTGCGAAAACTTACATTTTCCCATTTCGGCAAGTGGCTTGCTCACACTAATGTTTTGAGACCCTGCATGAGCGCAACATGCGGCAGGTGAACCAATCGCGTACACGCTACAGGGTGGCAAATGCAGTCAGGATCACTGATTGGCTATCAGCGCCGACACAGGTCCTGGTGTCCTGCTCTCACATATTTTTCGTTTTAATATTTCTTTAATTAAATGAACTGTAAATAAAAAAATCAGCATCAATGGAAAAGTCATAATATACTGAAGGGATGATGAAAAAAATTACTACCAATTAAAATTGTTAGTTACCTTTTACTACCTTTTAAGGGCCTTAATTTGGGCTCCTTTTATTTACTACCTTTTACTACCTTTTACAACCCCGCGGATACCTTGTTAATAGAAAATGAAACCTCTGGACTCTGCCTAACTCTTGTGCATCCTTACTGAAGCCTGAACGATGACTTTTGGCACCTATTTTTTGGAGGTTTTCTAGGTCCAATTTGACCCTGTTGTGGACTCATTTGCCACATGAATAACCAACAAATCCTCCTTCAGTAAAAACTCTAAGTGACTGACTGACAAAATGGGAAAAGTATTTCACAGATTCAGCTTTAAAGAGTAACCCCAAGTTTGTTAACCCCGAGTTAACGGAAAGTGAGAGTTTTTGACCTGGAGAAAATACTTGGCAACCAGCTGTCACTGATTTGGCTGACATTAGTGCCCCTGGAGATAATGATCTTGTGGTCAATAAACCCCGCATTCTGGAGTGGGGGATTGTCCCTCAACAGTCTGGAGTTCATAGGTAGTTTCTTTGCCATTCTGCAGGACAGACCTCTCAGCGGTGTCAGTTTCCTGCTGGTCTGGACCTGTAATGACAAGCAAGTTTGTTAAGTAGTGATAATAAAAATAAACATGGCACACTAGCATTAGCTCAAACACAAACATCATTATTAAGAAATAAATTTTAAAAAATACAGGGAATACAAACATACTTTGTTTTTTTCCAAGACAATGGGCTTGACAAACGAATGCTGCTACAGCAACAAGAGAAGCTAGAACTACTAGAGCTGCTGCCACTGATCCAACGACAACAATCCATCCACCTTCTGTGGGCTCTGGCTCCTCTGGTGGGCGTGTCGCCGCTGTATGGAGAAAACATGACAGAAAAACAACATTAACGCACTCTCTCCCTAGCTCTCTCTCTCCCTCTCGCTCTCTCTGGTTTTTCTTTATTTTTATCATTAAAACATACTCTGGTTTGTTTAACACTATTTTGTTGTCTACAAAGTTTCATATGTGTTCTTTCATAGTTTTGTTTATCTATGCTGGGTTCCTCTCTCAGAGGCCTGGGAGCCTGAGGGTTCAGAGATCTCAGATGTTGTTCCTGGAGTCTGCTGGAGCCGCTCTCCCAGTTTGGGGCTCCCAGTGATTGGAGCTCTGATCACCACCGGCACCACTGCTGCCTTCACTCCTCACATCTTCTCCAGCTCCTCTCTCAGCTCTTGGTGTTTCTCCAGCTTCTCGTGTTCCTTCTTCCTGATGTTGCTGTCGCTCGGGATCGCTGCATCTCTCACTGCTGCCTTCTTCTGCTGTTTGTCGACCACCTCGATGTCTGGTTGATCAGCCAACCAGCTGATCCGTCTGGATCTGGAAGTCCCTCAGGATCTTGGCTCTGTCGTTCTCAACAACCTTTGGAGGAGTCTTCATGTTGACGTTGGGACTTCCAGCCCCAGTTCACTGCAGATGTTCCTGTTCACTCTGCCAGTCACTTGGTTATGGTGCTCCATGTCTGCTGTATCTGCCAGCATGGCGCCCCCTGCTGTGATGTGCTATAATGTCTCAGGGGCCCCTCTGCACAGCCTGCACCGGGGCCCCTGCCTCGTCTGGTCGAGCCCGGCCTCTGTGGATCTGGCGCTGAGGGCCTGTTCTTGTGCTGCCATGATCAGAGCCTCTGTGCTGACTTTCAGTCCAGCCTTTTCCAGCCACTGGGATCTTTTCTCCATATCAGACACTTCTGCTATCTGTCAGTGGCACATACCATGCAGGGGCTCGTCCCTCCATGATGGTGCCTCCTCCTCCTCCTCCTTCTCCTCATTGGACTTCTGCTGCCTGAGCTAGTCACTTAGCAGGTCATCACTAGCGGCCATCTTCTTGATGTATTCCTGGATCTTTGCTGTTTTATCCTTGATGGTGGTTTTGACGCTCACCAGTCCTCTTTCCTCTTAGTGTGCAGCCTCAAGGTGCTCCACTTGGGGTGAAATCCTCCATGCATTGCCAGGAGCTTCATTGTATTGGCATCAATGGCCTTAAGATTCAATCCTGATTTTAAGCGCTAAAAACAGAGAGATAACCTGTATACTGAGGTTTTGTAAATTGTCCACAGCAGTATTACAACAAAGAAAGACAAATATGAAACATGAAACTGACCTTCCCCAACAGAGAAATCCAATATGAGAGATACAGTGATATTGTTGTACATGTAAACAAGTAAAACAAAACAAACAGCTAAAATAAACCAGGTGAAGAGAGTTACACTGAGTTCTACTTACCAGTGATGTTGAGCAAACATTTGGCGATGCTAAGTCCATCACTTGGCACTTGACACTCATAGCTGCCTGAGTCGTTGGTCCTCAGGTTGGACAGATGAAGTCTGATGTTTCCTTTTCTCAGCTCGTCTTTGTCAAACTGAACTCGTCCTCTGAACTGCTCATCTTGAGCTTCTGGATACTCCACACCGTCTCGCAGATAATATACAGACTTAAAGGGCCCATATTCAGATACCCAGAATGAGAAATAGATTCTGAGGTCAGTGAGGGGCCTGATGGGAGTGAAGGTCCACTCCATGGTGATGTTACTGTTCTCCTCTGCCTGATAGACAGCCTTGTTCACTTTCACCTGTAATTTTCCTGCTGAGAGGTAATGAGACACAGACAGACTGAAATGATTCCTGTGCACGACCATCATCTGATCTTCAACACTCTGCCTATGTCAACTTTTTTTCATGGAAACTTGTGGGCGTGTGAAGCCCTTTGACACTGGGCTTTAAATCAAGTTGAAGGTGAACTTTTTGGAGAGTTGTAGTGTCTCATGATGGTATAAATCTCTTGCATTCTCTTGCTTTTGTAAATCTGCTGATAGCTGTATAACCAATAAGCTATATATCAGGGCAGTGCAGTCAGAATATGTGTGTTGTATGTTTTAGTTTGGCTGAAAATGTATTTTGATGGTGTCCAATAAACTGAAGGTGTGAACTCACCACAGACAGAGGCTGTCAGGACAACAAGCAGCAGGAAGCTGATCATCTCCTCCCTGTGGAAGCAGAGGACAGACAGACCAATTAATCGGTTGGCTAATATCTGGCATTTTGAGATAGTGTAACTGGCTGATATCTGCGGTCATGAGGCCGATAAACCAGGGGTTCTCAAACTTTTCTGGCCCAGGGACCCACTGGAGGGGTCAAAATTTTCCAGGGACCCCCTGACACTCACAACACCGATAAACATAATACTTATAACCACATTTGTACTCTTAGCTAGTTGATAAGCAGCATTAGAACATGGCCTCATTCAAGGGCTGCTCACTCCTGCGGGGTTCCACAAGGTTCAATCCTAGGTCCCATTCTTTTCTCCATTTGCATGCTTCCCCTCGGTCAAATCATCCAAAAATATAACATCTCTTTCCACTGCTATGCAGATGACACCCAGCTCTATCGCCCCCTCAAACCCAATGACCAATCCAAAATCACCAACATCTTCAACTGCATCAAGGAAATAAAGTCCTGGATGGCAGAAAACGTCCTTCAACTAAACGAAGCTAAACCCAGAATCATTCTCTTTGGCCCCCTGACAACATCAACCCAATACCCAACAGTCTTGGCAACCTGTCCACCCTCATCAAACCTCATGTCAAAAACCTCGGTGTCACTTTCGATTCAGCACTCAAATTTGATAAACAGGTCAACTAAGTAGTCAAGGCCAGCTTTTTTCAACTTCACACCATCTCAAAAATCAAACCATTCCTCAATTTTACAGACCAAGCAAAAGTCATCCATGCCTTCATTTCCACCCGGCCCCCTCCTACTTGACAGAACTTTTAATCCACTACTCCCCCTCCAGACCCCTCAGGTCGGCTGACCTGGGGCTTTTAACTGTCCCACGGACTAATTTTAAACTCGGGGGTGACCGTGCCTTTATGGCCGCTGCCCCCAGACTCTGGAACAGCATTCCCCCCTCTGTCAGATCTGCCCCCTCCATTGACTCTTTTAAATCCAGGCTAAAAACTTACCTTTTTAGTAAAGCTTTTGAGTCCTCCTGATATTGCTGTTTGTGTGCCTTGATCTTCGTTGATTGTTGTTTGTGTTCTTATTATTACTTTGCTTCTTTGCATTTATTTCATGCATTTTTAACTTTGTATTTATTTCATGCATGCATTTTTAACTGTACAGCACTTTGGTCAACTTGGGTTGTTTTTAAATGTGCTTTATGAATAAATTTTTATGAATATGAATAAATTTGATTTGGGCATTGGTGGGGACGTAAAAGTGCTCCAAGGCGGCGCCCCTGAAAGTTGATGTTTTTTGCATTCATGACTGCAATTTCACGTCATGTAGAGCTGATCAAATATACAGGCAAACAATCATAATAAGAAAAAAATTGACATTAATGTTTATACTGCATATCTGAATGTGTATACTGACTACAATCAATCAATCAATCATACTTTATTTGTCCCACAGGGGGAAATTTAGTTTAAGTTACATCAGATCAGGAGAACTTTGGGTCAGCCAGCGTGCGCAGCACCACAAGTATTTAATAATTCTGTAATGTTGTAACTTAAATGCAACTAAAGAAAGACAAGCTGGCAATTTAACTGAGTTCTGGTCTTTAGTGCAACTGTGCATCACACTGTACATCAACATTGTACAGAAACATAAATAAAATATAGTAAATGTTTGACACTAAATACCTAAATACAAACAGATTATTATCCATTGCCTGGCTCTGTACACACACACACACACACACACGCGCGAACAGGAGGGAGGGAGACGAGAGAGAAAGAGCAAGGGGCCACAAGGAGAGACAATAGGAACGCTTTGGAAAGGTGGAGTTAAGAAAATGAGTGACAGCAGGAAAAGGAGTACAAACTGGACCCATTTCAATTTTAATGACAATAGAAAGGCAGAGTGTAGAGTCTGCAAGAAAAAAATCTCTTATCGAGCCGGCTCCACTAACAACCTGCACAGGCACATGAGAACTGTCCACCATCAGTGCAATGGGAAGAAAAAACACAAGCAGCTGAACCTGATATTAATGAAGGTGAAGTGTGTCTACTGCTGCTGCTGCTGCTGCTGCTGCTGCAGTGTGTACAGCAACTCAATTCAACTGTAAATAGTTAAAAGTTTGTTTTTGTATTTTATAATATATTTTTTGTAGCACTATATAGAGTGAATAAATAAAAGCATATTCATATAATAAACATATATAAATAAATAAAAACATAACACTTTTTTTTTTACATTAGTAATTCATTTTGCACATAATTTTACATTATTGTTGGTAATAAATGAATTTAAGCAACAAAAAAATCTGAGGAGCCACTTGGGAGCCAAAAGAGCCCGCGCTTTTTAGTGAGCCGAGCCAAAAGAGCCCGCGCTTTTTAGTGAGCCGAGCCAAAAGAGCCGGAACTCCCATCACTACAGCCAAACAAACTCCGCCGTGCACGTCCTGACGCGCTTTTTTACAACCACATGGAGTGACAGCGGGGACGGCCAATCACACATGAGCAAGAAACAGCAGAGCCCATTGATGAGCTATATTCGGTTATATTAGGCTTTATTAGGTAGAGGCAGAGACCGACTGTTAAACCTTTGTGTACATTAAAAACGAACACAGTGTTTATTTCACAGTTGAACCCCCCCCCCCATACCTCTCCATGTGAGAGAGGGGACAAGTGATCAGCACAAATACAGGACAAAACAGTTGTTTTTGTTTATTTGTTTTCACTAAACTAAACTCTACCTAAACTCTCCAGGCGCTCAAACAAGCCTCATATGAAGCTGTGCATTCGTTTGGCGTGCAGCGTCAACAGAGCAAGAAGAACTGATTTATTGTTGGGTTTAGGCCGATAGATAGGCCGCCATATTGCACACTTACCTTCAGCCGCAGCAGCAGAAACGTGTCAGGGAAGTTTGACGGTGAAAAAGTGTCGACGACCTCCTTAAAGTCCAGATGCCAACATCTGTGGGGTTAAAAAACAAAAAATAGCCTAATTTTGTCCTTCTTTTGGCGGCAGAGCACGTGTAGGCAACGCGCCTGCCTTCCTCCACTTCTGCCTCTGCAGTGGTGATGCCTCGGAAGAAGAATTTTTTTTTTTGTTTTGGCTGTGTTTTATCAGAGAGCGAACCATTTCTTTAGTATTTTTTTTTATGACAGTTTGTCATGTAACCAGACATGGTACCAACAAACAGAAGAGCAGCAGGAAAAACGACACACTGCGGTGAAACCTCAGCAGAGCTTTGAAAAGAAAACCAGAGTGTGACACAAGAGTTCATCTGGTCTGCGTGTTCAGAGTTCAAATCTGGCTTCTGAGTCCAAAAGTTAAGAAAACAAATCTCCAGTGCAGGTTCACTCATTTTTTTGTTTGTTTTTTTGAGGCAGATTAAGGCTCCGGAAAAGTGAAAGAAAAGGGCCTTCCTTCCCCAAACTGGACCCACAAAGCTGGAAACAGAGAATTGTCCAAAATGTCTCGGTGAGCTGAAGCGTTAAGAATAAGAATAAGAATCCTTTATTGTCACTGTAAACATTGAATATCCACACACACAGTGAACTGCCAAACCCCAAGCTGCTCCGTTTCATTACCAGTTTTTTCAATCCAATCCAATCCACTTTATTTATATAGGCCTAGCACATTTCAAAAAACATTAAAGTTTATCAAAGTGCTGCACAGTGATATACAATAAAAGACACAATGGTTAAGAAAATGAAGATTAAAATGAATTTGAGAAAATGAGGATTAAAATGAATAGAGGAAAACATAGATTTAAAAGAAGATACAAGTCATACAACAGATCAAAAAAATACAATAACATTTGGATAAAAACAAAAAAGACAAACAAAAACGGAGATCACACAAGAACAGAGGTCACATAACTCTCACGCTGAGTTAAAAGCCAATGAATAAAAGTAAGTTTTAAGACGTGATTTAAAGTAGGTAGGGTGGGGGACAACCTTATTTTCAGTGGTAGCTCGTTCCATAATTTAGGGGCCGCCACGGAAAAGGCTCGATCAAGGATACAAGGATACAAGGAAGTTTATTTGTCATTAAACAACAGGTTGTATAAAGAAATTAAAGTATGGTCCCCTCTTGATTGATTAATTAATTGATTGATTGTGTAGAAAATAGAATTATTAAGCATGGAGGAGTTCAGATGGTGATGGTGATCAGCTCGTGTTTTTAAATGACTCTTTGGGACAACGAGGAGGAGCTGATCAGCTGACCTCAGAGATCGTGAGGGAGTGTAGACAGCTAAGAGGTCTGAAATATATTGTGGAGCTGATCCAATTAGTGCTTTAAAAACAAACAATCAAATTTTAAAATGTATTCTGAAATGGACTGGAAGCCAGTGAAGAGAAGCGAGGATCAGGGTGGTGTGATTCAAGATTCAAGATTCAAGATTTATTCGTCACATGCATGAATGTACAGGTACAGCAGCAGTGAAATGTAATTGCAACAACTCCAGCACTGTGCAAGTAAAAAAAAAAAATAAATAAATAAATAAATAAAATAATAACGATAATAATAATAATAAAAATAAAATAAAATAAAATAAAATAAAATAAAAATAAAGATAAAATACAAAGAATATATGACATTCCTATCTACAATGAACAACCTGTATACAATATACAGCAATATACAAAAAGTACAAATAAGTAGTGTGTTCATGTTTTCCAGTGCCTGTTAACAGGCGAGCAGCATTGCAGTCGTCCAAACGTGTGGAAATAAAAACATGAATCACTCGCTCAAAATCACTGAAAGATAGAACAGATTTAATCTTGGATAAAGGTATTTTGGGGGATGACTGTATTAAATGCTGAGCTGAAGTCTACAAAGAGCGTCCTCACGTAGGTGTTACTCTGGTCCAGGTGAGCGAGGGCTGCGTGGAGCGTTGTTATGACAAACATCCTCTGTCGACCTGCTCGGTATGCAAACAGGTCGACATGTTGGTCAAGGTCAGCAGGGATGGCTGACTTGATGAAGGGAAGGATAAGTCTCTCAAAACTTTTGGTGATGATGGGGGTGAGAGCAGCTGGCCGATAGTCGGGGGGAAAAAGTCCTAAGGAATCCCATTGGTGGAAAAGTTTAGAAAATCACCTCTATATGACCATATAATACCAAAAAACACTGTTTTTAACACACAGGGGAAAGGGGTTCAAAATTTTACTTTCAGATATCACTATAAAAATTCACAAGTTGATTACACACACAAAGACAAGAAAAAAAGTCAATTACAAGTTCTTTGAGTTATTCTGTTTACACATGCATATCACACATTATCTGATTTGATATGCGCTAATAAGGAAAGGAATAAATGCCAGAACAGATATTTAAACAGTGAATTAAAGTTACTTCATATATAGTAACCTTTTAAAATATATTAAAGGAATTACTTTATATATAGTAACATTTTAAAAGGTTAAAGAAAGAAAGAAGGAAAAATAAATAAATAAATAAACACCTTTTGTAGAGTTTCCAACCTGTTGAATTAAAAACACCTTTAGGCCAAAAACATCTCATATTCTTGTTGGAGGGTAGACTTCTGTTTGGTGTGTGTGTGTGTGTGTGTGTGTGTGTGTGTGTGTGTGTGTGTGTGTGTGTGTGTGTGTGCGTGTGTGCGTGCGTGCGTGCGTGTGTGTGATCCACTGGTTTGAGGTGGGCGGGGTTACTTCCGGAAACCCCGCGGTGCAGCTAAACGAGCGGTTCCCATAGCAACAAGACCTGAAAACACTTCCGGGTGCGCCGTTGTTCATTTTCCTGCCTGTCCGGAGCCGAGCGGCGAACATCTGCCGGGGTTAAAGTTTGTTTTACCATGAAGCAGTAGACGGAAGGAGAGCCAGGAGGCAGGAAACCGACAGGGGAGACGGAGAGGAGGCGGCTGCTTCAGGTAAAACAACTTTAAAACAACTTTTAGCCTCGGTTTTCTCCGTTTGGCCCAGAAACGACTCTGCTTTTACAGCCGCCACCGCCTCCTCCTATAAACTGAAACACTACTTTACAGAGTTAACTCACCTCTTTTACAAGCAGAAGTTTGAGTTTTACCTGTTTTCCCGATATTTTAATACCTCTCCCACCGTTTGAGACATGCTACATGTAGTTTAGTGTATGTTAATGTACGCAAAACCGGTTTTTCACACTTTTTTTTCTCCCCAAAACAGAACTAACTTACCACCTTTCCCCCCATGCAGAAGTGCAGGTCACCTTCCTGTTTAACTTTTAGGAACTACATTATTATAAACATGGCAGACAGCACTGTGAGGCTGATTTACAGGTGAATGAAGGCTGTCCTCATAGAGAGAAAAGTTTTATTTTTTAATTTTAGAGGTCGTTTTCCTCACACACTGCAAAAAGTCAAAATCTTACCAAGATTATTTGTCTTATTTCAAGTAAAAATGTCTTATTTCTAGTCAAAATATCTCATTACACTTAAAATAAGACATGATCACCTCAGAAATAACTTGTCTTTAGACAATTTATGGAACAAGCAAATTTTTACTTGTTCACTTGTGTCACAAGTAAAAATTTGCTTGTTCCATTGGCAGAATTTGTTTCTTGTTTCAAGCAAATTTTCACTTGAAACAAGTGAAAATTGTCTAAAGACAAGTTATTTCTGAGGTGATCATGTCTTATTTTAAGTGTAATGAGATATTCTGACTAGAAATAAGACATTTTTACTTGAAATAAGACAAATAATCTTGGTAAGATTTTGAGTTTTTGCAGTGCAGGAAGTCAGAGTTGACCTGTGTTTTCATTTTCCTCCACACGTTTCCTCCAGCTTTCAGAAAACATGCAGCACTTCTGGCTGTAATTATAGATTAAAGTGACTTTATCAGACAAATGAGTCCTGTGGTCGTATTTTTATCAGAGGCGGAAGTCGCGAAATGACATTTATTCACGTTACTGTGACTGAGAGGCTTTTTTGTGTACTTGTACTTTTTTTTAAAGACAGTATTTTGACTTTTACTTCAGGCCATTTCTTTACAAAAAAGAAATAAATAAATACAAAAAATCAGATCCATTACAGAGAACAGATGATCAATGACAGACTTTGGAACCTTTCACAATAAAAGCTCAGTCAAATACCAGCAGAGGAACAGTGCTTCTACTTCTACTGCAGTCAGATATGGGTCAAACTATTCTTGGGCGGGCAGACAAGGATAACGTATGTGTGTGTGTGTGTGTGTGTGTGTGTGTATGTGTGCGTGTCTCTACTTCTACTAGAGGAGTTTCTGGTTTTTATGATACTTTATGGAGATTATGCACTAACAGGGTGTCAATCATTCACCCACAATAAAACCATATTCATATGACAGTAGAGGTGATAGGTGAGCGGCAGCTGCCATGCAACAGGTCGTATTACGTGCAGCAGGAAGGCAGACGGTGGAGTGGAGTTTGATCGCAGCAGATAAGAGGAACAGAGCTGTCCTCAGTGATGACAGTTTGCCTCAGTGAGCTGATGAGGGTCAGTGTTGTTTAAACTTTATTCACCGTCAATGTGATGGGAACTCCCAGCTCTACAGGGAAGTAACCATCCACTGATCTGGGTCATTATATGAGTCAAATGATCCAAGTTAATCAATACTAAGTGAGAATATGGATCCATTATCGTCACCTTACAGGTATGCCTTTGTTTCGAAATTCCCTTGGCAGGCCTCCCTAAACGTTCAATAACAGCAGCCAAGAAAAACACAATAATGGTATCTCCTCCACTCTCTGGAGAAAAACAAATCCAATCACACGTTATTCATAAAAGCAGCTTTCGTGCAAAAATTGCAATACAAGATGCTTAAAAATACAATGAAAATACAGCAGTATGATGAAGATTCAACCATGCATGAGGAATGATAAATAACAAGAAAATTCAGAGGGAAAAAATCTGAATTTCTGAGATTAAAGTTGTAAATTTAAGAGAAAAGAACCAAGAACCCAGAACCAGACTCAGCAACGTGAAGTGATGTGGTTCCTTTACCAAAAAAAAGTAAAAGAAAAAAAATTTCCCCAGTTTATTATAATAAATACTGTGTCTTTAAAACTCGAATGAATTGAATTTTAAAGATACAGTATTTATTGCTATTTGTTGCAATTTATTGAAGGTGTTTGTATTGTTTTTTACCTCCAGGAAATTTAGGTGTCTAGTATTTTAAGATGTATGTTTTCTTGTCTTTCTGTACTTTTTTCTCTCTTTTAATGCTGACTAAGGAGCAATGCTCAAAGATTTCCTATGCACTCATGCAAATGGCAAATAAAGTACCTTGAACCTCTTAACTCTCAGAGATTTTTCTCCCTACAATGAAAAAAAAAAAAAAATCATTAGTGAACTGAGCCAAAGCAAATGAGAAAAACTATAAAGCTGCTGTGTGTACAGCTGAGGGCTCTCTGCTGTGAGGACTGTTTAGACTCAACTCATAAAAACTGGAATAAACATTAAATTTATTAGCAGGTCAGGCCAGCGATGAGAACCTTTTAGACCCAACCTTCAAGTGTCATGCTTTTGTTAGCTGAGTCTAAAAGCATTTTGACAGAATGCACCTTTAATGGGAGGCGGTCATGGTGGTGTCACACACACACACACACACACACACACACAGTGACAGAAGGACTTTGACATATGTTCCTGGAGTAGTGTTTGATGCTGTGTGTGAGTGTCAGAGTGTTTTGATTCGTCTGTTTGGTCACATGATGCACCTGCACACGCACACACACACACACACACACACGCACACACACACACACACACACACACACACACACACACACACTGTCCTGAGGGTTTATCCTGCAGCTCCTGCAGCTCCTGCAGCGCTGCACTCCGGCCACCAGGTGGTGCACTCTGACAACAACAGCAGCACATCAACGTTGAAACCTCAGTTTTCTCTGCAGGCTTGTCAGGTTCTGTAGAAACAGTCAGACTTCACTCTGGGCTCATTAATGTTTTATCCCAATTTAAATAATTTGGGAAATAAATCCATTTATTTCGTTTATAGTGTGTTTCCCTGTGAAAGCCTAGAAATGACACTGGGGACTGAATGGGGGTTGGATTGAACGCTGCTGTCTGTTGTGTCTGCAGAGGAGGAAGAGAAGGAAGAGGAGGAGGAGGAGGAGGAAGATGGAGGGGGCGGAGCAGCAGAGAGAGGAGGGCGGAGCCTGCGAGCCCAGTGTCATGTCTGAGGTCACAGAGGAGGAAGTGGAGGCCGAGGTGAGACGACGTCAGCACTCCTCCAGCAACAGAGGGACCGATCCAAAACTTTCCTTTCCTTTCATTTTCTGTCCTTTCCTTTCCATTCTGTTCCGTGTTTCCTTTCCTTTCCTTTCCTTTCCTTTCATTTTCTGTCCTTTCCTTTCCATTCTGTTCCGTGTTTCCTTTCCTTTCCTTTCCTTTCCTTTCTGTTCCGTGTTTCCTTTCCTTTCATTTCCTTTCCTTTTCTGTCCTTTCCTTTCCTTTCCATTCCTTTCTTTTCTGTCCTTTCGTTTCCTTTCCTTTCTGTTCCGTGTTTCCTTTCCTTTCCTTTCCTTTCTGTTCCTTGTTTCCTTTCCTTTCCTCTTCTTTCCCTTCCTCTTCCCTCGTTTCCTTGTTTCCTCTCCTTTCTTTCCTCTCCATTCTTTGATTCCTTTCCTCCTCTTTCCTTTTCTCGTTTCCTTTCCTTTCCTCTTTTCCTTTCGTCTTCTTTCCTTTTCCTCATTCCTTTACTGATGAGATCAGAGTCGGGGTGGTGGGTGGAGGGTTCGGGGCGGAGGGTGGAGGGTTGGGGTGGTGGGTGGAGGGTTGGGGGCGGTGGGTCGGTGTCGTTTCATTCACACTCTGAGGCACGGCCGCTCAGATTTCCATGAAGCTCTGAAGAACAGCGAGCTGCTGTCTGCTGATTGTTGTAATGACACTGATCGCTCTGAGGGGGGCGCTGTAACGTGTTCACCTCTCTGACCGTGAGAGGCTGCTGCCCTGTGTTCCAGTACCCATACTATCATACTATTTAGTATGCCAAAAAAGGAATGAGTATGTCCCAATACATAGTATGTCAGATGCAGTATGCCAAGAGTACCAGGATGTTCTACTACATTTGGTACACACTGCATACTACACTGCACACTTTGTAAGGGCAGCTGCAGTACATACTAGAAGTAAAAAGTACAAGTATGAGATTTGGAACGCAGCCCTGGTTGGTTTTTTGATGAAGCTCAAAGAGCAGCTCAGCACTCAGACCTCTGCTGCGCTGCCCTCTAGTGGTTGAAACCCTCAGGCATTTTGTGAATTAGAGGTGGAGGACGTGTTTATCTCCTGAGTCAGTACAGTCAGGTACTCGGGTGCTGATTCGATATTACAATTTATTACGATTTTTGTTTTTGGAATTCTCCTCGAGTCTCCCCCCGTCAGAGATGAACCACGTCTGTTCAGTCACACTGAGATGTTTGGAGACAACCAGATCTGTATTACCCCTTTTCCACCAAACCGGTTCCAGGGCTGGTTCAGAGCCAGTGCTTGACTTAGCACCAGTTTTTTGGTTTTCCACCGCGTCATTGGTGGGCGGGCTTACAGACTCAAACTGGAGCAGCGAACGCTATAAACGTAAAGCTAAACATAGTCACCGTTCGTTACGACCACGAATACGACGGGTAGCCGGCAATAATTGCATTTTTCGCCTCTGGACCGCAATGTAGGCTTGCAAACACACGAGCAGTATTTGCATCGCTACGGTGGGTCGTCCATGTTTGTTGTTGTGATTCCGAGCGAGTGTCTCGCACACCCACGTGATCAGGTTTTACGATGACGTCATGACGTGGCTCTGACTTGGCTCTGCTTGGCTGTTGGCCGGTGGAAAAGCAAACCGGTTCTTTGTTGGCACCAGTTAAGCACCGGCTCTAGCACCAGCTCCGAACTAGCACCAGGTGTTTTTTGGTGGAAAAGGGGCAACAAAGACACTGTGTGTGTGTGTGTGTGTGTGTGTGTGTGTGTGTGTGTGTGTGTGTGTAGCATTAGCATCACCAAGCCATTAGTTCCCTCTGTGTAAGAACCTGTTGCGTGTTGTGAATGGAGGCCGTCGGCTGATTGATGAAGTGTCTTATCAGTAAATTATAAACTCATCTGAGGGACGGCTGCTTGATTCATGGGCTCTCAGTTGATGTTTCACACACACACACACACACACACGTTACGCAAGCAGCCGGGTAAAAAGATGGGAACCGGCTGCAGGAGCTAGCTAGCGCCTGGCACAATGTTATCAGCCGTTACTGCAGCACCGCGGCATGCTGGGTAAACAGCAGCTGGACAATGGAGGTGAATGGATGGGAACAAAAGCTGCGTGCGATAAGGAGGCCGGCGTTGCGTCCGGCTGTCAGGCCAGGTGACGGGTGGGGCTGCGGCCATGATGTCATCAGCGGGTGACTCACCTGTGCGTGCGGTTAGCGGGCCAACGCCGACCCCGCCCGCCGCCTGGAACGCTGACTCAGCAGCTGCAGGGCAGTCGGAACCCATAGAAACAGAACAGGCCTGGTCTATAGAGGCTACAGCGTTCCATTCTGGTCTACGGTGGCTGCAGTTTTGCATTCTGCATTCTGGTCTACGGCGGCTGCGGCGTTGCATTCTGGTCTACGGCAGCTGCGGCGTTGCATTCTGGTCTACGGCGGCTGCGGTGTTGCATTCTGGTCTACGGCGGGTGCGGCGTTGCATTCTGGTTCATGGAGGCTGCAGCGTCGCATTCTGGTCTACGGCGGCTGCGGCGTTGCGTTCTGGTCTCTGGCGGCTGCGGCGTTGCATTCTGGTCTCTGGCGGCTGCGGCGTTGCATTCTGGCCTACGGCGGCTGCGGCGTTGCATTCTGGTCTACGGCGGCTGCGGCGTTGCATTCTGGTCTATAGAGGCTGCGGCGTTGCATTCTGGTCTATAGAGGCTGCAGTGTTATCAAACCAAATGTGATTTTGGGTGGAATTCTCCTTTAAGAACAGGACGAAGACAGTTGTCAAGTTAAAGGAGTCGCTGCTCTAACCTTTCAAAAGGTTAGAGGTGTGTGTGTGTGTGTGTGTGTGTGTGTGTGTGTGTGTGTGTGTGTGTGTGGCTCTGCCTGCGTCACCACATGCCTCGCTGTCTCCTCAATGCAACACAACAACTTTGATCTGAATTCCTCCAAACCGCTGACCCCTCCACCTCCACAGGTGTGTGTGTGTGTGTGTGTGTGTGTGTGTGTGTGAGAAACAGTACTGAACCCCACCTCTTCCCTGGTCATCTATGTTTTTTTTTTTTTTTTTTTCTTGTCCAGGAAGTGATGTTCAGGGAATGTTGTGGTGATTTTTAGGAAGTGGCAGGAGCTCACACACACACACACACACACACACACGCTTTAAAAACAACCAGTGTGAGGTTGCCTGTGTGTAATCGGTCTTAACTGGAGATGACAGTACACAGTGTGTGTGTGTGTGTGTGTGTGTGTGTGTGTGTGTGTGTGCGTCCCCTCGTCGTTACATCTCATCTGTGTCAGGTGACCATTTCCTGTCTTGAGTGTTCCAGTGACCTCTGACCTCCTGGCCAGCGACAGGAGCCAATCGCAGCGCAGACCTATCATCTCCATGACAACCTGGCGACCTCTTGATCCGGGAGGGGAGGGGGGGTGGGGGGACGATGGGCAGGGGGACCCTGGGCTCTGATTGGCCCGTGCAAGCCCTGGTTCCCACGGTGATGGGGGGGAAATGGGGCGGGGCTTGCTCCACTGTAAACAAATGGCAGCGCCTCATTGGATACAACCTGAAAACATCACATGACCCGGGAGTCACTCACACACACACACACACACACAGAGTCATTAATTGGGTCGCTGATTGACAGATTAATCACCTATGATCTGTTTTTTTTTTGTTTGTTTTTTTTTTATTTATGTTACTTTATTTTTCTCTAATTTATCATTGTTA
Organism: Myripristis murdjan; assembly: GCF_902150065.1. NCBI lineage: Eukaryota > Metazoa > Chordata > Actinopteri > Holocentriformes > Holocentridae > Myripristis > Myripristis murdjan. The sequence continues at coordinate 4,306,637 of NC_043997.1, forward strand.
TCGTCATTATTTGTATTTATTTATTTATTTTTTTAATTAATTATTTATTTTTTATTTTTTTATTTTTTTCCTAAACTTGTGTCACAGGTATTTTTTTTCTAATTTAATTTTACATGTCTGAGCTGGCGTGTTGTTATTGTTGTTACTGTTATGTCTTTTTTTTCCATTAAATATAAAATAATAAATTTAAAAAAAATCACCTATAATCTGGATAATCAATTATTTGGTCATTAATCCAATAAAAACACCGAGCCTCACCAAGAGACTGAGACTGTCTTCCTGCTTTTATCTTCATTAAATCCATATTTGGGTTTTTTTTTTTTTGGGTTCCTGTCTCACAGTCAGAACACAAAGAACACAGAGAGACGTCTGTTTTCCCACAGAACCCAAAACCAGTCACATCTGGTGCTTCCACGCCACAAAACACCAGTTAACCAGTTAACACCACCACATCCCAGCTGCTGTGTCCTGGTTTCACTGGGTTAAATGAACCCAGGTGTCATTAACAGGATACACCTGAACATCTGAGTGGCTGTGTGTGATTTTTTTTTTTCCCAGCAGCCCCTCAGGATCTAAAGGTTCTCCCGCTGTGGTTCCTCCTCACAGGACGCGGTCAGGAACTGGAACCACGCGCACGGCGATGATGTCACTTCCCCTCCGGCCGAGGCGGCGGCGGCGGCGGCGGAGATCAGCCCGGAGACGGAGCAGAGTGAAGGTACAGCGGGGAAAAAAAATCACAATCACTGTTATTTAGGTCAATATTGAGATTACTGTTATTTAATGAGATTATACACTGACTTTGCAAACATCACGCATTTATTAAAAATCTGATAATCCCACTTATTCCATGGTCATTTACCAACAACATAAAGGAGAGAGGAGGAAACAGTTTATAAAATCTGTTGGTGTGTTACCTCAGCCGTTACTGTTTTAATGTTGTCACACTGCAAAAACTCAAAATCTTACCAAGAATATTTGTCTTATTTCAAGTCAAAAATGTCTTATTTCTAGTCAAAATATCTCATTACACTTAAAATAAAACATGATCACCTCAGAAATAACTTGTTTTTAGACAAATTTCACTTGTTTCAAGTGAATTTCACTTGTCCCACTGGCAAGTTTTGTCTAAAAACAAGTTACTTCTGAGGTGATCTTGTCTTATTTTAAGTGTAATGAGATGTTTTGACTTGAAATAAGACAAATATTCTTAGTAAGATTTTGAGTTTTTGCAGTGTATGGTTACAAGTTGGGTAGCGGATCAATTTAGCTCGGTGATTAATCTGAAAATGAACTCTGTATTCGATACACGGTTTTAACACACACCTGCCAGCCAATCAGAGAAGAGTATCCACCCGGCCCTGTGGCGTGAATGTAAATGTGCCGCAGCCGCTTTAAAGGAACGGGGTGCGTTGGATTTACAACCAATGCAAAAAAAAATGGCTGAATTTTAAAACTGAGAATTAGGGTTAGGGTTATGTTATAATGTTATAAAAGCAGCTGAACTTGAATAAATCAAACGACTCATCGACACAGAACGTGTACGCCCACACAGTCAGTCTGTCAGCAGCGTTAGTTTGAGAAAAATCTGGATTAAAACTGTAAATTGTTAAAAGTTTGGAAAAGAAAGGAGATTTTATTTTTGGCCGGCAGCAATAGGCATTTACAAAAAAAATGCGCAGCAGCTGATTGGATAAACCATCTGTCCGTCATCAGCGGAGGACTCATCCAGTCAGTGGAGAATCTGCGTAAAATCTCGTGTGTTGTTTCTTTTTTTTTTTTCCGATTCACCGCGGCATCTCGTGTTGTCATCGCCTAAGCCACGCCCACGCAGTTCCTCCAAGGACGCTGATTGGTCGAGCCGTTTTCGTGGCTTCCAGTCTGAACGATGTGTGAATGAATGGATGAATGAATGAATGAATGATGTCAAGATCCAGAAGAGTTGCTAAATGCTTTAAAGGAGAAAAATGTGAGCGACAAATGAAAGAAATGAATGAATAAATGAATGAATGAATGAATAATCAAAACATTAAGAGGGAAAAACATCCAAACACACAGAGGAGCTGAAACGAGAATAAAAACTGACTTCAGAGCAAGAGGACAGTTCATAATCATATCTTCAGTTCAGAAAACAATCGGCGGTGGGACTGTGTGAACTTGATGTTGTCATGGTAACGCACCGTCGATCTGTGACCCCTCCCCCCTCCAGAGCCAGCAGCAGCGGCACCTCAGGAAGCACAGAGCGGGACGGTGGTCGTCCCCGGCAACAACAGGATGGCGGCCAGCGAGCGGCTGCAGAGAGTCCGCAAGTGGAGCATCACAAAGTACAAGGTGAGATGTGACAGGTGATCGGGGATAATCAATACCTGTCTGTCTGATCACTGATCATGTGTCTCTCTCTCCCTGCAGAGCACCAGGCAGGCTCTGTCTGAGAGGCTGGGCCGCGGCTCGCGCACGGTGGACCTGGAGCTGGAGCCGCGCCTGGAGCTGCTGAGGGACGACCGGCAGCGCTACGATCACATGACTCGGCTCGCCCAGACGCTGGCCAATCAGCTCGCCCAGCTGACCGTCACCCAGAAGAACCTGGGGGACGTGTTCGCCGAGCTGAGCCTCAAGACGCCGCCGCTGCACGTCAGTTTCAGCACCACTGACACTACTAATACTGTTTATTGTTTATTGTTTATTAGGATTCCCATTAGCTTTTGTCAAGACAAATGCTAGTCTTCCTGGGGTCTGACACAAAAAATAAAAACATTACATGCACATTCATTTAACGATTATGCAATCACCAGTCTTCTAAATAATTAAATAAAAATAGGAAAAAATATCCTACAAGTAAATGAAGGTAGAATCAATTTGGAATAAACCAAAATCATGTACAATACTATTAATACTATTCATACTGGTAATACTGTTACTGTTAATACTGTTAATACTAGTGGTGTTAAAGGGTTCATAGATAGAGAGAGAGATAGATAGATTTACATTATTGATCCCAAACTGGGAAATTCTTATGTTACAGCAGCAGTGGAAACATAAAATAAAATAAAATAAAATAGAATAAATGCAAAAAGATATACAATAAAGACTAAAGAGTAAAAAGAGTAAAAAATATAAACATCTAACAATATGAAATGTACAGATGGTAAATATGAAATGGTAAATATGAAATATACAGATCATATATGAAATATGCAGATGGTTGCAATAGTTAAAAAACAGAATGAATGTATGCTAAACTAAGATATAAATAAATAAATGAACTAGAAAAGTGTAGTTTCTGGGGAAACTGCGTGGGCAAGCTGGAAGAGTAACTGCGGCGCGCGGTTTCCGAGCAGAAAATAAAATGTATCATGAGAAAGGTAACGCTTTGGGCTTTCAAACGGTGTCCAAATTATTTTCCAACTCCCAAAAATGCCCACCCTGGAGCGAGTTGAAAAAGTGTGTGTTTCTGCTTCTCTCCCCAGATTCTGGGTTCCAGATATAATGGGAGTCTATGGGGGAGAGAGCTGGCACTCCTGCCTCGTTAAGGGTCACAGTGTAAAAACTTTAAGCTACTTTGCTTTTGTTTTTACATTTTTCAAAGCACAACTAGTTTTCCTACTACTTTACCTGGATTTATGCATGTGGAGTGAAAATTGTGGCCGGGGGAGCGAGTAAAAGACCAAAGTTTGACACGATTTTTCAGGGCTGCTGCACTCTAGCCGTGATGTCACTCACTCTAGCTCACTCCATTAGTGTGTATTGCGCCTGGAATTCCGACTTCAAACTGGAATTGCGGAAAAACGGAAAGTCTGATCGGTTTGAAAATCGACACACCGCTTCTTCTCCACAAGACGGACGTTTTTCGTATTTGGTGCGTGGACGCAGGTCCAAAGCTCTGCGCTCTGGAGCCTCGGGAAGTTTCGGCCATTCATTTCCTATGGACGAAATTTTCCTTAAAATTGGAATTTCAAGAATTCTGTGAGTCGGATTCCTTATAAAAGTAATAGCACACTTCTCCCAATGGGGCCGCACATTTTCCCAATTCATTGTGTGGGCCTAAAACCAAAGCTGTAGGAGGAGTTACGCGCCGAAAAAACTGGGTAAAGAAAGAAATCAAAAAGACGAATAACGTGAGTGTGCAGGCAGACACCTTGCCCACTTATAAAGAGTGAATAAAGAGTGAAGGTGCTGAGTGGTGGAGGACCAGCGTTCAAACTAAACAGCAGACAGTTGTGAGTCTCTGTCAGACAGATGTGAAGTGTTATATAGTGTGTGTGTGTCTGTATGTTGTATCACAGGTGTTCTGCTGTTTGCCTCAGCCTGTTTGCTCAGCATATTCACATCACAGACTGTGACTTAATTAAACCAACAGTCTGCTTAAATAATCCTCTAAGGGCGAACAGGTGAACACAGGTTCTGATGTTTTCGGGGGCTAAAAACACTCCAGTGTCCAGGGTCTCTCTCTGGATTCACCATCCGTTTATTCACAGTGACGAATAAACATGCTCACCTTGGCACAGGTGTAACATACCTGTCCATATTCAGTCCAAACGATCATGTTTCCATTCAGCAGCTCAAACACGAGAGCGAAAACTCCTCGGCTGCCCGCAGAGACGCTGGGAAAAAAAATCAACAGGACCAAGTGGAAATGGCTGCTCCTCATGGGAAATAAAAATGGGACTAAGAGGTTCACTGGATTTTTTTTTTTTTTTTTTTTTTTACATGAATAGATTATTAAATCCAACACAAATTACAAGCCAGTGTGCGAGCAGGCTCTGGGGTGGGCGGGGTCTATTTCCATATTCACAGATCCACGCATACTTAATGAGCTGTAGACCTGCAGTTCAGCTGTTTAAGACACAAAGGGATGTTTTTCATGGAAAAAACTTCTAAAGGAAATGATGCTGAACTCTCTCTCTCTCTCCCTCTCTCTCTGTCTCTCTCTGTTTCTCTCTCTCCCTCTCTCTGTCTCTCTGTCTCTCTCTCCCTCTCTCTGTCTCTGTCTCCCTCTCTCTCTGTCTCTCTCTCTCTCTCTCAGGTGGAGTTTGGTGTGAACGCCGACTCTCTGAGGTTTGTGGCGAAGAGCGGAGAGACTCTGACGGCGGCGGTGAACGAGTTCACGGCCGACGTCAACACTCTGGTGAACAAAACCATCGAGGACGTCATGATCAACGCCAAGCAGTACGAGGCCGCCAGGTGGGACTTCTTTGTTTTTTTTTTTTTTTCATTTTATGTTATTTTATGTTATTTTATGTTATTTATATGTTCTAGTATTTATAGTATTGCTGTTGTCACAAGTAATATATTTTTCCTAATATTTTTTCTTGTTCTTTTTTTATTTTTATTTTAATCTTATATATATATTTTTTTTTTTCTTCATTAACTTTGAATTACAAATTAATTTTTATTTATTTAGTTAGTTTTTGTCATGACATACAAAGAGATCACTAAAGGCTGTTCTTGCTATTATCACTCAAAAAACTAAATAAAAAAAAAAATATATATATTTTTCCATGTATGTATTTCATACATGGAACTACAACTTAAAGCTCTTCACCTGAGAGGAGAAAGGATACAAAGCTGCAAAATAGACAAACAAGTAAAGATAAAAAAAAAATAAATTAATTTAAAAAAAAAATGTTTATTTATTTTTATTTATTTAACCTTTATTTAACCAGGAAATTCCTTGAGATTAAAATCTCTTTTTCGAGGGAGACCTGGCCAAGAAGAGCACACCATTACAGAGTTGCAAAAATTCCAAAATAAAACACGTTAAGAACAGACAAAGGACAACAGACACATAAAACAAAATCCAGCTTAGGAATGGCAAATGCACTCTTCAGTAACACAGTTTTTTTTTTTATCAGAGCTTTGACCAAATCATTAAGCTGTAATGTGTTCTGAAGATTGTTCCATGACCACGGCGCAAAATAAGAGAAAGCTGCTCTACCAAGTTCTGTGCAAATCCTGGGAACCTGGTAGAGCCGCCTTCTACTGGAACGAAAGTTATAACTGCTGTTTGTAAGTGATAATAGATTACATAAATATGAAGGGAGTTTACCCAGCATGGCTTTGTACATAAAGATATACCAGTGCTGCCTTCTCCTCAGGCTTAGTGAAGGCCAGGAAACCAGATCATAAAGTACACAGTGATGGGTATGAGACAATGAGTTGGATATAAAACGTAGAGCACTGTGATACACAGAGTCTAGGCAGCGAAGTGTAGAAGCGGGAGCATGCATGTTAGTAATGTCCCCATAATCTAGAAGAAGTAGTTTAAGGAAAAGTGCTTTTATGCTGAAATCGATTGTGATGCTTTAACACATTTTAGACAGAAACTCCCCGCAAATGTCTTGCGTTATATTGTAAAATTGATCCAGTTCAAATCATGTTAAATTTTAATTACAGAGCTCTGGTTGGCCCAGTTTATAAATTTACTGAGAAATGGGCCTGATATTTGCCTTTTTTTTCCCAAATAGATCAGATATCAGAATCAGTGTTCAGAACAGTGTTCTCTTCGCTTGTTTATTCAGACGTTTCATTAAAAAAAGATTTCATCTACTGACAGGCTTCTTGTAAAGTTTTTTGTGTAGTAATTTGAGATTTAAAGATATTGAATATTGACACCAAAAAAAAAAAAAAAAAAAAAATCTGAATCAGTATCAGTCTCAGAAAGTCTACATCAGTCGAGCTCTTGTGTGTTTTAATGAGTTTGGTTCCGGTTGATTCTGCGTAGACGTGGAGACAACGCACACGCAAAGCATGATGGGGCGCTGTACAGAGAAGGCTGGTTAACGCCGCCGCCTCATTTCTCCCTCGCTGAACTTTACCTGTGACTTGTGGAAAGCCTCCAGCTGTCAGGTGAACTAACCGGCTCCGCCCCCCCGCAGGATCGAGTACGACGCGTTCCGCTGTGACCTGGAGGAGCTGAACCTCGGGCCGCGGGACACCGGCACGCTGCCCAAGCTGGAGCAGGCCCAGCGCGACTTCCAGGACCAGAGGGACAAGTACCAGAGGACCAGAGACGACCTGTCCGTCAAACTCAAGCTGCTGCAGGAGAACAAGGTGAGGCGGGGGGTCTCATCAACTATAACGGGGCTGCAGATATTGATTATCGTCAGTGTTGATTAGCTTCTCAGTCCGACGGATTGATGGACATCCGTTTTTTTTGCGAATGTATAATCTCAGAATTTTCAACTTTTCTCATAAATTTGTGTTTTTTTTCTCATAAATTTATGACTTTAATCTCAGAGAATATTCAAGTTTTTTCTCATAAATTTACGACTTTAATCTCAGAGAATATCCAAGTTTTTTTCTCATAAATTTACGACTCTAATCTCAGAGAATATCCAAGTTTTTTCTCATAAATTTACGACTTTAATCTCAGAGAATATTCAAGTTTTTTCTCATAAATTTACGACTTTAATCTCAGAGAATATCCAAGTTTTTTTCTCATAAATTTACGACTCTAATCTCAGAGAATATCCAGTTTTTTTCTCAGAAATTTACGACTTTAATCTCAGAGAATATCCAAGTTTTTTCTCATAAATTTATGACTTTAATCTCAGAGAAAATCCAAGTTCTTTCTCATAAATTTATGACTTTAATCTCAGAGAATATCCAAGTTTTTTCTCATAAATTTACGACTTTAATCTCAGAGAATATCCAAGTTTTTTCTCATAAATTTACGACTTTAATCTCAGAGAATATTCAAGTTTTTTCTCATAAATTTACGACTTTAATCTCAGAGAATATCCAAGTTTTTTTCTCATAAATTTACGACTCTAATCTCAGAGAATATCCAGTTTTTTTCTCAGAAATTTACGACTTTAATCTCAGAGAATATCCAAGTTTTTTTCTCATAAATTTATGACTTTAATCTCAGAGAAAATCCAAGTTCTTTCTCATAAATTTATGACTTTAATCTCAGAGAATATCCAAGTTTTTTCTCATAAATTTACGACTTTAATCTCAGAGAATATCCAATTTTTTTTTCATAAATTTTCCAATTTCATCTCAGAGAATATCCAAGATTTTTCTCACAAATTTTCCACTTCAATATCAGAGAATATCCAAGTTTTTTTCTCAGAAATTTCTGACTTTAATCTCAAAATTTCTTTGTTGTTTTCTTAGAATATGGCGTCAACTCTTGTTGAGACTTAATATGAACAGAGAAAAGGAAGATGCTTTTAGCAGCTCAGTGAAGCTGGAATCAGAGAAAAGGTTTTATGTTTCTACTGGATTGATAATTGATCATTCATAATCAACATTATAAGTGATCAATATGGGTTCTCCTCCCAGGTGAAGGTGCTCCATAACCAGCTGTGGCTGCTCCACGGCGCTGTGGCCTCCCACGCCACCTCTTGTCACCAGTTCCTGCAGCAGGGCGTCCAGAAGGTCGCCACCCACGCCGCCCAGCCCGGTGTGGACGCCCCCTCCTGGCTGGAGGACAGCTGACCTGCAGGCGACGCGACACAACAGCCCACGCTGCCGATCACGTCGGGGAAATTGTTTTGGTGGGGTTGGAGGGGATTTTACGAGAATGGAAACGTGTGAAAAAGATGTTTGATTGTTTTCAGGACGTGTTTGAAAAATGATGTGCCTGGAAGTTTGGCTCGCTGATTAGAAAGGAGGGCAGGTAGTTTATTTATGCCAGAGGGAAATTAAACACTGTGGGTCTGGGAGAGGTTTTCTGGGTGCCTGGAGCTCTGACTCAGGTCTGTGAATGTCTGGAAAAGGGAGTTTTCAATTTCCAAATGTTCCAGACTTGCATAAAAGTCTGAAAAAAAAACAAAGTGTAGTCATCTCCAGGTCTTATATATTAATATTATTTGGGGCTTTAAGTTTCTGGGAGATTTTCTCTGCCTGTTGACTGAGCCTGCTCTCGCCCCACACACACAGACACACACACATATATACACTGCACATACACACACAAACCCAGTCCAATCACTTCCTGCTTATGACCTACTTAACATGGACACACACACACACACACACACACACACGGAGGTTGTGCTGCATGTCCTGATGGGGCCTCGGTGTCGCCGTGTTTGGGAGTAAAACCGTCTAATCCTGTGTGAGGGGCGCTAAGCCTCCCTTTGAACTTTTAAAACCCTCGACCACCTAAAAAACACGACTCCTGCCTCGACGCCAAGAGCAGGAGCAGTTTTTGTGTTCGCGCGCGTGTAAACATCACATGTCGATTTCAGAAACCTGGATAAGCCCCGATCCAGATTTTGAGAAACAGAAAGCGGGATGCTGTCTCGTGTTTACATCTTGTCCTGATCTTTCTCGTCAGTCTCTTCTCCCATTGCCGGCAATAAAATGGAGAAGCCAAATCGGCAACGCAATATCAGCATTCAGTGGTGCCAAGCTCATATAAGCCAAACTGGTCTCATTTTCAGTAGCCACTGTAAGATTAACTTAAGATTAACAGTTACAAAGGAATATCAGAGTAACAATTTCAGAACCGCCCGTTTGTGTTGTAAACATCGCAGACATCTGCAGGAATCAGGAACTGGGATACTAATATTTACCATGTACACTCAGTGTCACTTTATCACCTACACCTGTTAAGTCTAATGTAGTTCAGTGCAACATCAACATCAATTCTACCTTTTAACAAAGTTTATAATGTTCAGTTTGTGTTGACATTGTGCAGAATGTGTCACTTTAATTCTGTGTTTATTACTGAGGTTGTAGTTTGCAGAGGTCTGCTACTGGACTGCATTATACTGAGAGGGGTTTCTGATTTTTTGTCCTCTCTATTTATATACAATGAGGAGGGCCAGAAAATTGGAAACACCTGTCAGTGAAGTGCAGTCCAGTCCAACAGCAGCACTAACTATGAGCTCAATGCCAAACATAGAAGTGAATGAACACCTCTGTTACCGTGACAACAAGACAAGCTGAGCATTATAGGCAGCAGGAGAGGAAACTTTATGGCACAACAGTTGGATTAGATTAGATTAGATTATACAGGTGGAGTTGATAAAGTGGACACTGAGTGTGTGTATGGTTATGTGAGTAAACACCACATCCGGAACAGGATTAAAACAGGGAGAAGCTTCGTAACCTGGATCTTCAAGTCCATGTAAACGCAGTCAGAGCAGGAGACACAGGAAACAGTTTGGGGCAGTTTTTCCCAGCAGGTCCCAAAAATCTCTGCGTTGTTTCTCGCCCATCACTGCAGCAGCACCAGTCACCAAACCTTTCTTTGAGTTTTATGACCTCACTGGAACCAAAACATTTCTTACAGCAACATAGGATAACAGGAAATACCTTAGCTGTCTACTGACCTCATCGACCGTTAAGTCCCAGAATGCACCAGGCAGCCGCAAAGGAACACTCCAACATTTTGGGCAAATTCCCCTTTTCCAGCTTCCCCAGACTGAGACCAGATGTTGGACACCATTTCCACCTCTGGACGTCCAGTTGTTCAGTTCCTATGGGTAGCATTTCCTGTTAGCTTAGCATAAAGACTTGAAGTCTATGGGAGTCATTAGCCTGGCTCCGTCAAAATGAAAAAATAAACCTTACAGCAACTCTGAGGCTGTCTGATTTACACAGTGTAAGGTTCCCACTTTGACAGAGCGAGGCTATCAGTTCCCATAGACTGTAAGTCTTTATGCTAAGCTAACAGGATATGCTACCCACAGGAAATGAACCACTACAGAGGAGAAAATGCTATCCAACATCTGGTCTCAGTCTGGGGGAGTCGTGAAAAGAGGATTTCACCTCAAAATGTTGGGAGTATTCCTTTAAGCACTAAACCAACAGACTAAGCTAATGTTAACCATAAACTAGACAACACTAAGATTCTCTGGTGCTTTTTTTGGTGGTTAATGGTCGTTTCTCGCTCAGGTTTCCACCGCAAATCTGCCTCCGCACTGGAGCAGGAAGATGACTCGGCGGTCTTTTGGCGGGTACCAGCCGGATTTTTAGGACTGAATTAACAGATTCTTTACTAAAATTTTTCAGTATCTGTTTGCTTGCCACTTGCAACTCAGGAAAACTGGTCGAGTTGCCAGTTGAGGTTTTTTTTTCTACATTTTCTACAACCAAAGAAATATTGTCCAGCAGTGACCGCAGGTGCCTTGTTTCCTCACCTTCAGTTGATCTTTTGGGCGACGTCTTTGAACGTTAAACCCATCAGACACCGACTGGCCTCTGCAAGTACCAATCCACCGGAACCGAAACTGAAACCGCTCGCAATTAAAGGCTCATTTATGCTCCCTTTAAAAGTAAATGCGTCCACCTCAAACGATGTAACCGTCACCGCCTCCATGCAACCTTTACGTCGGCACGGACGTTCAGCAATAACTCCACGAGAGGGCAGCACAGAGTCCAAAGTTTCTGCCAGCAACAAACATGGAGGTGGAAGAGGTTGTAATAATGGACCTGGACGGTGGCCTGTGAGGTCATTAAACACATCACCACAGGAGGAAGGAGGATCTTTTTCTCTAATATTACCAGTTTTTTAAAATTTCTTCTTCATATCTTGCTCATGGACGGGTCTCTCTTGAACTGTCGGCTGCACCGCCCAAGATTTCTGCTGCTGCTCCGTTTCTTCCGTAACTTTACTGAAAACCTGAACGCAGAGGACGGACAGAAGGCTCCATCTATATCTGGATTAAACGCTGAGCATAAATGAGCCTTAAGTAGGAAAACAAACTTTGTCACTTAGACTGGAATGTCCCAAATTTCACGAGCCAATCAGATGTTTGGAACAGAACCAGACTATGAGCTCTGATTGGTTACCTGCAGACGAACCTCACCTGCGACTTTCACTGCTTTGAGTTTCCAAAAAATGTTTCCTCTGAAACACAGAGGCACAGCCAAGACTGGGACGTTTTGTTTGTTTTAGGTTTAAAAAAAAAAAATGGGAGAAAGACAGATTTTTGTTTTGTTTTGTTAATTTGGTGTGATTGGACAATTTAATGTGCATGTTTTTGGGAGGAAATCAGGTGTTTTTTGGGTGATTTTTGACTATTTTGAGTCGCAGGGCCAAAGACACAGAATCTTCAGGCTCCACTCTGTGCGCTCTCTGCACTTGTGCCAAATTGAAACTTTATGGAAAACAAGTTTCCAAATTATTTTACTGCAAGTAAAATAACACCGCCCCTACCCCCGACCTCAAAAAAAAAGAAAGAAAGAATCCATGAATGTGCTGCATTTGTGCTTTTCTTGACCAAGACCAAACTTTTGCCGACCATCCGGACAGCGTTTACAGTTTCCACTCCAGAAATAAACGTATATATATATTTCTATGTATTTATTTTACACTCCACTTGCATTCTTTGCACTTTTACCGATGCTGAAACGCAAATCTGCCATTTTCCAAATCAAGTTTGCCGATGACACCCGACTGCTCCAGTAAAAGCCTTAGCATTTGTTAGCATAAGTGAGTGTGGAATGAGGGTGAATCGACACTGAATCGCTTGTTTTCTGACTGTGTGTCGGTGTCTCGTCGTGTTTCTGGACCTCGTGCCAGCAGCAACAGCCCAAAACATTTTGCTATCACTCCGTTGTAACATTCACATTTTCTTCTCCTTTTTTTTCCCTTGTAAGTCAGCAAGAAAAGGATGTTTATTTTTTCCATTAACATGAAATCCACCGGCAGCTGCGTCCACAACTCGCAGAAGCTAAGGCTGAACTCTACGTATTTTTGAAAAAAAAAAAAAATCTAAAATTATACACAATCAGCCTTTATTGATTCTAATTAACTCGCAAGTTGCTAAAAGTTTGTACAACATTTTATGAGCGAGAATGTGAACGCAAAACGGTTTCTAGCATCCTGTGTTCAAAAACAACTGTCAGTACTGCTAGTTTGTGATATATATATATATATATGTTTTGTTTTATTTTGGTTTTTGTGTATATTTTTTTTTTTGTTTTTTGTGTATCTTCAATGGAGGGATGAATGTGTCTTCTCTCTCAGCTGCAGTGCTTCTCGTGCCTTTGCCCTTTGTTTACTGGTATTTTACCTTTTATTTAGCTTTGTTGCATAGCTGTTTGTACAAATCTTAACAGAACTGAACCAAAAAAAAAAAAAAAACTGGAAGTCCATCAGCGTTCGTCACTGAGGCCGAACGCTCCGGACGAGGACCAAAAAAATTCTCTGAAATAAGATGTGGTTTTATCGCTCAGGCTTCAAATGTGTGTATGATTATATTTAAAAAAATGCCAATTAAACTGTCCTTAGTCAAAATACGAGTTGTGTTTCTTCCTTTGTAAGAAAAGTGTGAGTGAAAGATGTGTTTCTGCTGAGGGACTGAACATTAATCGATTATCATGTTGATTTATCAGGTAAAAATGACAAACGCTGTCTGAATGCAGCTTCACTGAGATGCCAAGAATGTCTTTTCTCTGTTTGCATTATTATACAATGAATGCTTTACAAACTGAGAAAGTTTGCTTGATTTCTTTAAAAGTACAGAGAAAACCAATGAATGATTTAGCAAAAAAAAAAAACAACAACCTGAAATTAGCCAAAGAATTTGTAAAAATGAAATTGATTAATTAAGTAATTAATTAGTACAAAATTATTAGAAAATGAAGAGGAAAAATGGTAAAGAAAAAACTAATGAAAATGAAAAGAAAACGCCCTAAAAAGTACATATTTAAAATTAATTACCACAAACTAAACCAAAAATTGTAAAATAAATAAATCAATTAATAAATAAAAAAAAGTAAAATGATTAGAAAGTGAACAGAAAAATGGTGAAGAAAAAGCCAACAATAAAATGAACAACCAAACAAAAAAACTACAAAATTACAAGCAAATTATTGGACAATTATCAAAAATTGTATTTAATAAAGGAAACTTTATGTCTAATTACATATTTAAAATTAAATTACTGCCAAACTGCCCTCCAAAAAATTGGAAACAATAACAATAACAGCAACAACAATAATAATAATTCATAAAGGTAAATAAATAAACTGTATTTTGTTCACAGGGTTAAAGAAGGAACCACGTTTTAATTTAATTATACAACCTGTTGTATAATAACCAATAAACTTCCTTGTATCGTTGTAAATGAAACTTTTCAGAATAAGAGCCTGCCTGCTCTTGGGCCTCAAAGGGTTAATACTTTGGGGTTTCTTGGGGACTTCAACGCCAAACAGCATCAAACTGATGGACGTAATTGCCAGTGATGGTCTCACGTGTGTGTGTGTGTGTGTGTGTGTGTGTGTGTGTGTGTGTGTGTGTGTGTGTGTTTGTTGCGTTCCAGCTGAGTTTCAGTCTGATTTTGGTTTTAATGGATAAAAACCAAAATGAAAGTGGACTTGTTGTGACGCTGCTCCCTTCGGCCTCGTCTGGCTCCGCTTCTGCTGGGCTGATGAGCTTAAAGTGGAGGTGATTACTCACAACACACACTCCCCTGTGTGTGTGTGTGTGTGTGTGTGAGAGAGAGTGTTTAATAGAGAGAATGTGTGTTTTCTTGTATCTAGGCTCATTTCCCCAAACATCTCAACAGCAACGTGGAAAGCAGCAAGTTTCTCACTACAGGACAAACTCTCTCTCTCTCTCTCTCTCTCACACACACACACACACACACACACATTAACTGCCCTGAACACACACATGCAGCTGTCATTTCTCCATGAAAGTGAATCGCTGTTCTTCTGTCTCACATGGATGGACTGAATGTTGCATCTGGACCTTCCCTGCTTAATATTTCAAAAAAACTCAAACACTTTCAGCTCCTAAATCAAACAAATTTACACGCAGCGTTTTTAATTTGACTCCTAAAGCTGATTAACACACCGTAATGTGTTTTAATTTCCCCGCAGCAGACACTTTGGAGGAGCAGGAGGCGTATTTTTGGGAAGAAACTACAACTCAACTCAAATCCCCTTCAAGTTTGACACAGGAGGATAACAAGATGACATGGACTGTGTGTGTGTGTGTGTGCGTGTGTGTGTGTGGCCTGTCGTTTTTGCCAAGGGAGGGGCAGCCACCAGCCCTTATCTGGCCCGTACACACACACACACACACACACACACACACACACACACACACACACACTAATGAATTCCCGTTCATTTTTAACCGACCACATTCTCAAGGCTTTAATGTAAGATTGACTGGCTTCCCTCCGTGTGTGTGTGTGTGCGTGTGTGCGTCCAGCAGGTGGGCGTGTGCTAGAGGGAGCACTTTCCCTTCCACCTGAGTGATCACGCATGCGCAGACTCCTCCGGTTGCCACCTCTCTCTCTCTCTCTCTCTCTCTCTCTCTCTCTCTCTCTCTCTCTCTCTCACACTCACTCACTCACACACACACACACACAGATACACGCCGGTGTGTCAGTGAGTGTGCAGGCTGCACGGCGCGCGGTGCGTTTGGGTGTAAAACGGAGAAACGGGAATAAATAAAGGCTATTTTGCAGAAAAATCCGTCATTTCTGAACGGACTTTGGTCGGGGATCTTTGCCGCGCCTGTTCCGCCGCTTCCCCCGGTAAGTTTACACGGATGAACACCGATTTCTCTCTCTTTCTCTTTACGCTTTTCTCTGTTTATTTGTAAATGACAGGCATTTCAGAGAGGCTCGGTCACTTAACCTGCCCTGACATCACATTAGTGTTTGAGTGTTTCCCAGTCGCACCAGGGTTCATTCAAATATCCACCGGAATACTAAAACTGTAGACCGGGTCGGTATCTACACATCTCAACGCTCTCTGTAATATTTCTGCGGTTATTTACGGTGAGTCTGTGGCGCCTAATCACTTTAATTTCTCCACTGCTCAATAACGAGTTTATAATGATCTTATTACGCGTCATTTTTCTGGTGTTGCTATAATATTCCTATAATTTCCCTGTAGTGTGTCTATGGTGCTCAATAGTGATTTTTACATAGACTTTATTGCACATTCCCTGTGTTTACCTCCACTGCTGTATCACCATAACTTCCAATAATCCTATAATACTCCCATAGCAGCTTACAGTTACTTTGCTGGTATTGACATATTATGTCTTACTTTATAGTGATTTTATTTCCGACGATTTTTCAATGACAGAGAATTCCTATAGGGCTTCACAGCGAATCTGTGAATAATAGTGAGTTTATAGCGGCTTTATGGTATGTTTATGGCTATGGTATTCCTATAATATTCCTAGAGTACCTTCCAGCGTGTCTGTGTTTACCCAGGTTGAGTTTATACCGAGTTGATATCCGTTATAATCCAGGATTAGGCTATATTCCTGTGGCTTATAGTTTGGCTGTGGTATTTGTGTATCACTCCTATAATATTTGTAGTTATTCGCCGTTTTGAATAAATATATGTGAGACGCGAATAAATGTGAACAGCAGCTTTTCCCCCCTTTTCACCATAAATACCTACAATATTCCCACAGAGGCTTATAATTAGCGAGCAGCGGCCGGTCGTGGTGTGTCACGTTCTCATGGTATTGCAATAATATTCCTATAATATTCCTGCAGGGATTTGTAGAGAAAACTTCACAAGTGTTTCAGTGGCTATAATATTCCTATAAAATTACCATAGATCTGCAGTTTCTATAATAGAGTGTGTGTCTTCAGGAGGTCGAAGAATAAGGTGAGGTCATAGTAAGATATTTGCAGGAATACAGATATATAAAATATGTAAGTGCAGGCAGGTGGGATGTTTTATTTATTTGAATTTTAATTGATTTGGAAGATGCAGTTTAACATTATTCCGATATACAGAGCATGAAGCTGATGTTTATAGCTGGTTTATAACTTTACAATAGAGTTCAGTTAGAATCAGGCTCAGCTCTGGTTTGCCTTCAGCCAGGACTTTAACCTTTGTTGTAAAAGATTTTATATATCTACATATTTTTTTTATGTTTTATGTTTTAGAAGTGCAGACATTAAATGAGACACAGGAAGTTTCCAGCAGGTTTTTGAAGGCATGAGGATCACCAGTACCTATGGTGTGTGAAGATTTATTAATTTACTCATTTTTGTCCCGCTGAGATTCACACAATGACTTTATGCTTTAGTTCATTCATCTGTTTTCCTGAATTAGAATTTTTTTTTAATTAAAATCGAGCACAAGGAGAAAGTCAGGTGCAGTTCGGTGTTTTGTCCACCGGGGGCAGCACTGAACCCCTGCTAAACAGAGCGGGATATACAGCCGTCAGTGAGGCTAAATGCTGTAAACTGATCCGCACATTTGATTCCAATTTTTTTAAGAATTAAAATCACATTCCCTTCATCTGAGCTCGTAGAGATGTGGAGCTCCTGAACCAGCGGCTGCTCGTTTTCAGCAAAATAAAATAAAATAAAATAAAATAATAAAATAAAATAGACGTCGTCTCACCGGACTTCATACAAAAAATCCGTCACTTTAGAGTTTTGTCGCTCACAGACAAACACTGCACAGTTTGACCTCTGACCTTTCCTGAATCGTCCAGCCGCTCTTATTTTAATAAAATATAAACTCTTTAGCTGTAACCCGTGGTGCATTGATGAGCCTGTGGGAAATTCTAACATCTGGTGTCTCCGTTAGCTTTCACCTGCTGTTTCCTCTGAAAGACAAACAGTTGTGTTATGAGGTGAGTCACAGCTTCCAGAAGATTCTCCCTGCTGTTTCCCCCGTTTGGGATTTTATTTTTTAATTTGTAAACTTCTAAATGAACCAGATGACAGGGTTTTGAGATCAATGTGTCTGAGAGATGTTTACGCTCCGTTTCTGACGAGTCACAGTTTTCTGTCAGGTCCAGTTTTTCAAATGACGCTAAATACTACAGTACCCATGAGCCTCAGCGAGCGGCCGTCACTATGGTGATGGTGAAGACGCCAGGAGAGATGTATTCAGAGATATCAAGGCTGAGGTTATGTTGCATTCAGGAACAAAACAGTAAAAATAAAGTCGACTCAAAGCTCCAAGGCAGAATCTGGAGCTCTGTGAGCGGCTGTTTCTTGAAGCAGTGCATTGTGGGAGTTGTAGTTGACTCCTCTTGTTTGTTTGTCCTGACGATTCCTCAGCAGAGGTTCATGAGTCAGCGCCTCGGAAACTCCTCGATTTAAAATTTGACACGTGGATGTTTTATCCTGATGAGCCGAGCGCCGCGGAGGCCGAGCTTCAGTTTGAGCTCATTCCACAACATTTCATGACACTGTGTTGCACAAAAAAAAAAAAAAAAAAAAAGAGAGGAGAAGAAGAGTGATGGTTTGGCTGATGCACGTGGAAAGAATTTGCAAAATTACACGCTGCTGCATGAACTGTGTGATCGAATTTGCATCAGGAAGCGCTGCAGCGCCGCAGGGCCAAGAGGAAACGTTCAGCAGGTCAGCTGGTTCAGTCTGACCTGCTGACCCACCTGGACCCTGAACGCACCGCCACGGGCCGCGCCGAGCAGCAGGCTGACGGTCTCATTCTCTGTCTGTCTGTCTCTCCATCATGCATGTCTGTCTCTTCCCTGTTTCAGTTCAGTGCATTTTAAAGGTGCATTACACAGAATTGCCAAGTAAATTTTCGATCAAGGGCGGTCAGACTTCGTTCAAATGAGACCTTCACTGGTGCCAGATTTCTTTTTTTTTTTTTTTTTTTGAGTCAACACGTCAATATTTAGGCTACTTTCTGATTTATTATTTTACATCAATCAGTTTGTGGCCAACCAATCAGTGAGAAACGGCAAACTGCATGTTGGCTCGTGAAAATTTAAAGCAGACAGGTTTGACATTTTCCTCCCAGAAGAAAATAAAATAACTCCTTTTTCCATATTTTCTTGAAAAATTCTACATCTTACGTCAATATTTTGCTTTTTTGACAGCAGCTTTGATAAACTAACAAAACACATAAAATTTCAGTGCAGCAACTCACACCTTTTACTGCAGGACGCTAATTGATTTATCATAATTTAGCATTAATCATTAATTTATCAGTTTAGCACAGAAACCATCTTATTGTGCCTGTTATACTTAGTTGATAGTGACTGAGTGAAAATATTTCAATTAAAAATAATATTTAAAAAAAAAAATTAGCATGTAGTTTATCAGTGAGTCCTTTTGGGAACGAGAACCATTCGGACTCAACCGTCAGATTTGATGCTGAGGACCCTGAACGCACCGCCACATTCTGCACAGGCGGACGTTTACTGACTGTGTCGCTCTCTGTCTCTCGGTACAGTTTAAAGGTGCATTACACAAAACTGCCCAGGGTCCACTGAAGTGCTGACCGTTCAGAGTAAACTGGCAAAAACAACAACAACAACAACAACAACAACAAACAAACAAAACATCAAATTTAGTGCTTATTCTACTTTTTTGTCAATTCTGTGTAATGCACCTTTAATAAGACTTCATTTCCATGGCTGTTTATTAAAAATGCTGTTGAAGCGAGAACAGAAAATGCCCCTTCTCTCTCTCTCTCTCTTTCTCTCTGTCTTTCATTTTTACTTGTCAAATTCTTTCTTCCTTCCTTCTTTTCTGTCTGTTGCCATGGTAACCGCGGGGACAAGCGATGCTCAGACGGACGACTTAGGTCAACTTGACCCTCATAAACTTTCTTCCCTCAGCTTCATTAGTTTGAAAAAAAAAAAAAAAAAACCTCCACTGAACTCCAGAGAGGATTTAATGGAGGTTCTGGCACTTTTTAAAAAACTTTTTTTTTTTTTTTTTTTGGCAAAACTGAAATGAAACTCTGTTAACAGAAAAATGACGTGTTTTTCATGCTAATTCGGTTTGGGAACGGCTTGCAGGGTTTTTCCAGAGCAGCGTCAATGTGGGGGGTCCTGAGCTGAGCACCCCACCTCTCCCGAAAATCACCCTCTGCTGCACGCACACACACACACACACTCAGACACACACACACACACACACACTCACACACACACACATTTGTTTACGATTGTTTGTCCGGTAAATAAGGCTCCTCAGGGAATTTAACTGGGGTTTCCATGGTGAGTGAGTGTGTATGTGAGTGTGTGGGTGTGTGCACTGGCTGAACAGTGACAGCCTCACACTCTACCCACACACACACACACACACACACACACACACTCGATATCTGCGTGTGGGTGTTGTGCAGGTTGAGTGTGTTGGTGCATGCAGGTGAAGTGGCTGCTGGAGCCGCCGGGCGTGTCGCCTCACGTGGACGAGCCTCCAGCGGATCTGAAGCGGCTCCACTCGCTGATCTGCTCCCTGCTGAGCGCAGCGCTCCGCTCGCTAAGCTGCAGGAACCCAAAAAACACACACACACACACACACACACACCGTGAGGATGTTCAGAGAGAAACTTTGAAAAATCCTCCTGTGAGTCACATGTCACTTTCTCTCTCTCTCACGAAGCCGATTAGCCGTCTGCCTCGGTTTTAATTTAGCCGGCAGCCCAGTCGCCGTGTCGCCATCTGACGGCTAATTAGCTGATTAACAGTGTCTGTCAGTGGATGATGTGCGAGTGTGTAACAGGCAGACTGACAGCCGCAGATCCATGCAGGAACGTTCCAGGTGTTCTAAATGTTCTAAGTGAAAGTTTGCTCTGATACAGGAGCCTTCGGTGGTCTTTGGTTGTGGGCCTGTTGGCTGTTAACCTGAGAATGTATCAATCCTCCTCTGTTCCCGGGTTCTATATTTCCAGGATCCCATGTTCCCAAAGTCCCCGGTTCTCAGGGTCCTATATTTCAAGGGTCCTATGTTCCCAGGGTCCTAAATTCCCTGGGTCCTATGGTGCAAGGGTCCTATGTTCCCAGGGTCCTATCGTCCAAGGGTCCTATGTTCCCAGGGTCCTAAATTCCCTGGGTCCTATGGTGCAAGGGTCCTATGTTCCCAGGGTCCTATCGTCCAAGGGTCCTATGTTCCCTGGGTCCTGTATTTCCAGGATCCCATGTTCCCAAAGTCCCAAGTGCTCAAGGTTCTATATTTCAAAAATCCTATTTTCTTAGGGTTCCAAGTTCCCAGGGTGCTGAGTTCCCAGGGTCCTAAATTCCCTGGGTCCTATGATCCCTGGGTCTTATATTTCCAGGATCCCATGTTCCCAAAGTCCCAAGTGATCAAGGTTCTATATTTCAAGGATCCTATGTTCTTAGGGTTCCAAGTTCCCAGGGTCCTAAATTCTCAGGGTGTTTTTTTTTCCCAGGGTCCTTTGTTCCCAGAGTCCTTAATTCCCAGGGTCCCATGTTCCCCAGGTCCTATGGTCCAAGGGTCCTTTTCTTCCCACTGTCCTAGGTTCCCATGGTTCTATGTCCCCATGCTCCTCTGTTCCCAACATCCTATGTTCCAAGGGTCCTATATTTCCAGGATCCTATGTTCTTAGGGTCCAGAGTTCCCAGGGCCCTGTGTTCCCATGTTTGCTCCTCCTCCTCCAAATTGTATTGTATCTCCTTTATCTGCACATTTACCTACACAAATCATTACCTTGCTAACAGAAGGCCACCACAGTGAACACACAGTAAACACGTGGCTGGCTGTTGGCTGATCTGCTGTCAGTTTAGAATCGTTCTGGCTGCTGCTGGCTCGCAGCGAGGGTATCCGTTTCTTTGTCTGATCTGTTCTCTGTGTTCATGACAACAAACGTATTAAGAGGAGGAGAATCAGTGCATCTCATCATAGGTGGCTATTACTACTTTGATGTTAATGGTTTGTCTTTTAAAAACACACCTATTATGTTCATTTTGTTAAAAAATGTGAGAATTTGTTTTTTCATATACGATCAAACATTTCATAAATGTCATAAATTACTTTGAAGGAATACGGAAAATCCCATTTATTGATCTGAAGTTTTAAAAAGGCTGATGAATCAGAGACAAACGATGGAAGGACTGCAGCAGAATAATAATATTAAAATGTTAGGTAACATGAGCAGCGATAGCCACCATGTCTGAAGAGAAAGACGAAGACCAAGTCAAAGTCCATCAGCAGCAGAAAGACGTCACAGTGAAGCAGGACCGACTCGGCTGGCAGAGACAAAACATTCCAGCTCCTCCAGCCGAGGCTGGAAACTATCTGAGCTAAACCTCAGTGACGACTGGTAGGGATTAGGATGCTCTGTGTGTGTGTGTGTGTGTGTGTGTGTGTGCCATGGTCTGAGGTCAGTGGAGCTAATAATGTGTTTTAGTGTTTCAGGACAGGATCTGTGCTGCAGTTTGCTCATTCTCTTCGCTTCAGAAAAACCCCCAAATTTTCATCTCTTCTTCTCATCTCTGATCCAGATGTGGAGTTTTGGGCTAAGTTATTTTGGGCAACCAGGGTTCATTAATTTTGTTCAAATGAACTGTGAGGTAACTGCCTGTGTGACAATAAGAACTGGGTTGAAATAATTTGGCTTCACTGAAAATGAGTATTGGAGTATTTACATTCAGTATGTGACTCCTCAGAGAGAAAGTGTAAACGTGTGTAAACGTTTTGCAGACGCATCTTAGGTTCCAGTGTCCTAAATGTCCCCAGTGTCCTACTTCCCCAGGTCCTAGGTTCCCAGGGTCCTATGTTCCTAGGGTCCTAGCTTCCCAGGGTCCTAGGCTGCCAGGGTCCTAGATTCAGGTCCTAGGTTCCCAGGGTCCTAAGTTCCCAGTGTCCTATGTTCCTAGGGTCTTCCCAGGATCCTAAGTTACCAGGGTACCATGTTCTCAGTGTCCTAGATTCAGGTCCTATGTTCCCAGGGTCCTAAATGTTCCCAGTGTCCTACTTCCCCAGGTCCTATGTTCCCGGGTTCCTATGTTCCTAGGGTCCTAAGTTCCCAGTGTCCTATGTTTCCAGGGTCCTATGTTCCCAAGGTCCTAGGTTCCCAGGGTCCTAAGTTCCCAGTGTCCTATGTTCCTAGGGTCTTAAGTTCCCAGGATCCTAAGTTACCAGGGTACTTTGTTCTCAGTGTCCTAGATTCAGGTCCTATGTTCCCAGGGTCCTAGGCTCCCAGGGTCCTAACTTGCCAGAGTCCTAGGTTCAGGTTCTACGTTCAGTGACCTATGTTCCTTAAGGTCCTAGGTTCCCTGGGTCCTAACTTGCCAGGGTCCTATGTTCCCAGTGTCCAAGCTGATTCCTTAACCCAGGGCTAACCCCAGGTTAATATGTGCGAGTGTGAATCGAGGCTAACCTAAACCGAGGGCTGCAGCGATAAGGAACCCAAATATGAACCTGAAGCCATTCACTTATATCTTTGAAAAAAAATCTACTAATCTTACTACATTACCTCAAAAGCTCAGAAAGACCAGACGAGAGGCCAAAGACCAGAAAAAAACAAGAAAATTACCTAAAAATGAGAAGAATATTTCCAAAAACTATATTAAAAAGTCCAGAAAAATAGCAAAATCAATCGCAAACATACTACCAAAAACTTGCTCTTTGCGGTTCTGCACTCTGTACAGACGTTCCTCCATCATCTCAGCAACTCGACGCAGGTTTATCATGTAAAGTTCTTTAGTGCGCTCACATCATTGAAATGTGGCATGAAAACTAACTTTCAGGTGTGAGACGGCCCTCAGACCGAGTGAGCGGCAGGTGCCAGGCAGCGAGCGCAGGTTTCATTTTTTTACTCGAAACTTTTCTGTTCTGACCTGAAAACTTCCATCACGGCAGGAATTAGAAACGTCTGTTCCCGTCCAGGGAGAGTGTTCAACCTGCAGCCTGACATCACACACACGGTTTCATTAATCAGCTGTGATATAAAGCCTGTCACACAGCGTGAGTCATCACCCTGCGAGTGTGTGTGCGTGTGTGTGTATGTGTGTGTGTCTGTGTGAGAAGAGAGAGAGAAAGAGGAGAGGTCAAATGAATTTGCAGTGTAAATATTTGCCAGTGCATTATTCTCTCAAACAGGTTTGGAGCAGTGTGTGTGTGTGCGTGTGTGTGTGTGTGTGTGTGTGTGTGTGGTGTGACTTTTCAGTTTCAGCGGCGGCCATGTTGGCCCCACAGTCGCTGCTTGTGGTCATTGTCATAGCAACCGGTGACTCAGAGTGCGATGGCTGATCGGTAGATTGTTGCCGTGGTGACGGGATGCGGGACACGAATCCCATTCCCACTGCCAGTCGCAACCACAGGGTGTGTGTGTGTGTGTGTGTGTGTGAAGGCATAATGTTCTTACTTCTTAGTGACAATTGGAATAAAAACTGATAATTCAGACTTTTTTAAATTATATATGCATTCTTTTTATTTGCATACATTATTAAATGAATTTTAATTTAATTTAATTTTTATTTTGTTTCATGTCCTCCTTTGTGCTTCATCCTGCTGGGCTTCTTGTTGCGGACGCTCTCATCTTTCACAAGCTGTCACTTCAGTTTCCCTCTGAGATCTCCCTCTCTCTCTCTCTCTCTCTCTCTCTCTCCCTCTCTCTCTCTATCTCTCTCTCTCTCTCTCTCATCCCTCTCTCTCAGTATCGAGGTCAGGGCCGGCAGTGTGGGAATGTGGAGCAAAAGCAAAGGATGGGTGGATGAATGAGTGGATGGATCATAACTGGGTCGGCTGAGAAAAGCAAACTGACAAGCCCACACACACACACACACACACACACACATACACACACACACACACACACACACAGCACAGCTCAGAGGAATCAAACTTTCTACTGTCAGAACGCTTAAGTTTGCATCAACACAACTTCCCATCATGCAGCAGGAGAGACTTGAGTTTATTTGATCCATAAAGAAAAAAAAAAAACATGCACAACATCTCATTATTACAGCGGCGTCTCAGGGGAGGCCGGGGATAATCTGAGAAAAAAGTCAGAATTTTCAAGATTAAAGTCGTAAATTTATGAGAAAAAAGATTTGGATATTCTCTGAGGTTACAGTGGTAATATACAAGAAAAAAAACTCAAAAACGTCCTAGAAAAAACTCAAAATTCTGAGATTATAAAGTCAAAAATGTGTGAAAAAACTCAGAAATTCTTAGATTAAAGCCAGAAATTTACAAGAAAAAAAAATGTAGATATTCTCAGAGTTTAAAGTGGCAAATTTACTAGAAAATCTCAAGAATTTGCGAGAAAAAAACTCAGAAATTCTGGGATTAAAGTCATACATTTATGAGAAAAAAAAACTCACCATTTTCTCCTAAATTTGTGAGTTTATAATCTCAATTTTTTTTTTTTTTCTCCTAAAGTTGTGATTTTTTTTCTCATAAATTTACGACTTCAGTCTTGGAAACTCTGAGATTTTTGCTCGAAATATCAGCGAGGATATTCGCCGTCTGCTGCGTGAAACTGCCACAACTAAAAAAAATGGACGACAGATTTCATATCTACCTAAAGTTACCGGCTTAACTATGAAATAAACTAACAAATATGAAAACCAAAAAAAAAAAAAAAAAATCGGTATAATTTTATTTTAGTTATTTTGTAGACTCGTACAGTTTCAGATTGTCTTCCTTTTTTTTTTTTTGTAAAGCCTTGTTTTTATTTTTATTTCAGTTCACGGCGTCCAGCTGACAGCAGGTAGATCTAATCTGAGGTTTTCATTCCTCTGATTCTTACATTTTCGTCTCGTTTTTATTTGATGAAAAAAAAAAACATCCTGATGTGTCTTCAAAGTTTTTCTCAGTGAAGGTTCTGTTTCCTCTCTTTTCCATCCCAGAAAACGCTCAGATTCCTTTTTTGTCGTAGTTTTAATCAACAAATCGAACGCTGACGGTCGCCTTTTGCTAAAATTCAAACTTTGTCGCTGCTGCAATGCATTCTGGTCCATTGAGGCTGCAGCGGCTTTAGAGGGAAGGAAACACACACACACACACACACACACACACACACACACACACACACACACACACACACACACAAACACGGTGACCCTGATTTTGTTGCCTGCCAAGTAAACAAACTGCCATTGTTTTTAAGCCAGTCTGTTGCCATGGCGATCAGCGGTGCTGTGACCAGTTGCCAGGGTAGCACATGGCAGCTCCGGCCCTGGCATCTAACACACACACACACACACACACACACACACACACACACACACACACACGCACACACACACACAAACCCCATTAACAACACACACATACACAGATGGGCTAAATAGAAACACTGAAAAAGACCCAAATATAGCATGCACGAGCACACACACACACACACACACACACACACACACACACACACACACACACACACACACTCAGAGTCTCATTGGCAGTGTTTGATATCACATGAATACAGACGCTGCTCCTCTGCTCTCAGTAAACTGCTGCTCTGCACCTGCCACCAGACTCCATTTAAATTTTTCGTATTTTTAGGTTTCTTTGCGTTTCGGCAAACAAACACAATTTGCAGAAGACGACCAGCGGCGTTTCCTGAAACACCAGAGTCCACCGCCAAATTCTGCTCAACACACGATCCACTGAATCATATTGATAATAAATAATAACACAAATAATACAAATAATATAACTGAAGAATGGGGAGGGTCTATGGACTGCTTCCTATCTGGGATGAAACAGGGGACTGGTGGAGACTGACCATGTGTCTTTGTATTGTAAGACTCATAACACATCCATGCTGTTGACACTGGGATCCAACACAGCGCCACCAACAGGCCAAAGCTCCCAGCAGTGACGCCTGACATCACACATTAAAAAAAAAAAACCAAAAAAAAAAAACCATCTCTCCGGTCACTGTTGACTGGTTCAAATTAAAAGCCGACTTTTAGAGCTGATATTTTAAAGTTATTATTGTAAATTCAAATTTAGATTAAAATGAAGAGTTAAAAACATTTTAAACTGAAATAAAAAATAAAGGTGAAAACGAGAAACTGAAAGTGAACTAAAACTGTTTTTACGTCTTGGAAAATTAAAATATACAAATGTACAGTTCAACACACACACACACATGTTCTTGTTCTCCTTTGCTGTTTCCAGTGTAAATGTGTGTGTGTGAGAAATAACAGTCACACACACACTCTCTCACTCACACAGATGCTGAGCAGAGCAGGTAGTTAGAGCGATTAGGTTGGTAAGTTTGATGGGGAGAAATCAGGCTATCAAACACAGATACGTGAGAGTGAGTTACGTAACACCACACACACACACACACACACACACACGTCAGGCAGAATCCCCTGTGCGAAGTTGAAGTTGCATGTCAAGATATATACGCTTCCTGGTGATGAATTAAAGATGAACACGTGTGTGTGTGTGTGTGTGTGTGTGTGTGTGTGTGTGTGTGTGTGTGTGTGTGTGTGTGCGTGTGTGTGTGTGTGTGTTAAATAAGTCACCAGTGCAGGGATTTCCTCCTCTGTCACGTGAACTTCCTGTTGCACGAAGAGGAAGCAGCTGCTCACCTGTTCACCTGTGCAAGGAAGCCTCCCTCCCCTGCAGTGTCTCACACACACACACACACACACACACACACACACACACTGACACACACACACTGTCACACACACACGCGTTACCATTGTCTGCCCACCCAAGAATAGTTTGACCCATATCTGACTGCAGTAGAAGTAGAAGTACTGTTCCTCTGCTGGTATGTGACTGCAGTAGAAGTAGAAGTACTGTTCCTCTGCTGGTATGTGACTGCAGTAGAAGTAGAAGTAGTGTTCCTCTGCTGGTATGTGACTGCAGTAGAAGTAGAAGTACTGTTCCTCTGCTGGTATGTGACTGCAGTAGAAGTAGTGCAGTAAAAATGTCCTGCAGTAAAAGTCCAAAGTGTCTCATGTCAAATGTCCTGGCAGTAAAAGTGACTGAGCTCCTTTTTCCAAACAGTAACTGTGTTAGCTGGGATCTTTTCCATGCAGTTAGAAAAGGAGGAGAGAACACGCTGCACACTGCATGCTTTTAAAGGGACGTTACACTAAAACTGAAGGGAGGACCCTGTAGACTTGAGTCTAAATGGTCCTTGCTGCAGTTTTTCAAGCTGCAGCTTTTATTGTGAAATTTTGAAATGACAAAAGCAGAAGCAGGTTCCTCTTCTCATCTTTTCTGACTGAGCTTTTATTGTGAAAGGTTCCACAGGCTATTCTCTGTAATGGATCTGATTTGAAAAGAAGTGAAGGACAAAACTGACTTTAAAAAACAATACAACAGTTTTTTATATGTAATTTTTATTTTTATTTTTATTTACTTTTTCTTTATCCCCCTTGCCCCTTTTCCTTCAAGAGGTCCTTTTTTCCTCTTGCCAGGCCGTCATTGTAAATAAGAATGTGTTCTTAACCCTATAAAGCCATTTGTATTATATGTGATACACATTTTCAATTCTGTTTTTCGTTTTCAGTTTAATCAATACTTGACCAAAATACTGTTGTATACCTTTGAACACTTCCCCTGTTCACCCTGGACCATACCATTGGCACTTCAAGTACATATCATATATCATACACCAGAAAGGCCGTGTAAGAACATATTTTTTGAATTTTTTTTAATATATATATTTTGTTATAGGACTAAATAAAGGGTTCAGATTCAAAAAATTGGAATTTTCTGCCAATTCTTTCATAGTTCAGGCTTTATAGGGTTAATTGACCTGCCTGGTTAAATAAAGGTTAAATAAATAAAATAAATAAATAAATTTAGTGTTTTTTGTGTTTTTGTGGTTTTTTTTTTTTGTTTTTTTTTGTGGTCAAGGATCGTGACAGAAACGTCTCGGTTTGTTCAAAGCAGGAATGCTGCAGAGTCAACACACCGACTGTTTAACCAGCGTTACACAATCGTATGAATGTTTAATGAACATTAATTTGTTAACACGGGACGCTTTTTAAACACAGTCACACGCCGAGCCCCCTCAGCGTGACGGGACGGAAACAAATGGCGGCCTGGAGTTTTCTGATCACTAATTTCTTGTTAATCCAGGGATTTGTTTTGTCATGCTGTGGAGCCCCAAGTTGACTCAAAACAGTCATTCATACTTTTTGTACTGTGACAATTTCTAGTGACTTTAATTCATTGTGAATTTAACCCTTTGAAACCTGAGCAAATTCATTTTTTATTTGTCGCAAAAATTTGAAAACGAAATTAAAAAATTAAAGTAAATAAAATAAATAAATAAATATATACATTTAAATTTAAATTAAAATTTAAAAACAGCAAAATTATCAGAAATGAGCGTCAATATCTGGATTTGTTTTTATTAAATTGATGTATTTAAAGGTCAGATCGGAGTTGCTGGATCAGATTTCTTGTGTTTAACAAGCATCTAAACTGTTCCTCCTTTTTACTGAGGACCTCCTGTGAGCCTCTCATGGACCCCTGGGGGTCCCGGAGCCTCACTTTGAGAGACACTCCCTCCTCTGTGATTTTGTCGAAACTGATTTCTCCATTTGGTTTCTGTTTTATTCTCTGTTTTCCTCCAGCTCTGACCTCTGACCTCTGGACGCTCTCCGCTGTTTCCGTGACGATGACCTGCGTCCATCATCGTCATCATCATCATCATCATCATCACACTCCCTCCTGTCACCATGGCAACCCTGCTCAGTGAAGCTCTCGCCTCCCCCCCTCCGCCGCGGCGATGCACGTGATGGGCAGCGTCTCCCCGGCCAATGACAGAGAGGTGTTCCAGGAAGAGGGCGGGGCCGTCGCCGCCCCCATGTCTCCGCCTTCTCCCTCTTCCAGATTCCACGTCGCCGAGGGCAACCGGGCCACACCTGCGACCCCTGGCCCCCCGCCCCCTCCTCCTCCTCCCGCTCCTCCTCCCCCTCCCCCTCCTCCTCCGCCCCTGGCCCCGGGCCTGGGAGACCCCGGGGGAGGCCTGATGAGGAAGAAGAGGGTGAGGAGCTTTTTCTGGAAGACCATCCCAGAGGACCAGGTGAGCCACACCCACATAAAACACATCTTTAGTCTTCGTCTTATTCTCTTGCATACTTATTATTATTATGTATTCCAGACAAATTTCAATGCGCTACTCCACCTGCAGGTTTCGCCCTCCCCACCCCCACCCCCCATCCCCCCACACTAAATATGAAAAACATGCAGCCTGACTCTGAGAAGTGTGCTGTCACTTTTATAAGCAATCTGACTTACTAAATTTTTGCAATTCTAGTTAAAGCCAAATATTGGCCCATTCGCAGTGAATGGGCAATTTTTTGTCAGGCTCTACGTTGCACAGATTTTGTGTCACGTACAAATGAAAATACGAAAAATGTGCGTCTTGCGGAGGAGAAGTGGGGTGTCAATTTTCAAAGCGATCGGACTTACCGTCCTAAACACCCAACCAGAAGCCTGGAAACCACCCCAAAAACCCTAGCAACCACACTGTAACACCCACAGATACCATAGCAATCAGGAACACACTAGCAACTGCCCAGCAACCACCCACAACACCATAGCAACCGCATAGCAACACCCCCATACCATAACAACCACCCTAGTCACATCTTAGTAACCATCAGGAACACCATAGAAACCTTGAAGCCCCCTAGTAACCATCTCAAGCACCCTCGCAACAGCCTAGCAATACCTCAAATACCCTAGCAACTGCTTAGCAACCACCTAGCAAACACCTTGAACACCCTAGCAACTGCCCTGAAACTCCCTAGCAACCACCCCAAAAACCCTAGCAACCACATTGCAACACCCCCATATCCCATAGCAATCGCCATCAAGAACACACTAGCAACTGCCCAGCAACCACCCACAACACCATAGCAACCGCATAGCAACGCCCCAGATACCATAACAACTGCCTAGCCACAGCTTAGCAACCACCAGGAACACCATAGCAATCGTCTTGAAGCCCCCTAGCAACCATCTCAAACACACTAGCAACAGCCTACAATACCCCCAAATACCCTAGCAACTATTTAGCAACCACCTAGCAACCACCTTGAACACCCTTGCAGCTGCCTTGAAACTCCCTAGCAACCACCCTGAACACCCTAGAAACCACTTTGCAACTCCTTAGTAACCATCAGGAAAATCATAGGGACTGAGTAGCGAACGCATAGCAGCGTGCTAGCAGCTACCAGGAAGACCATAACAACCACCTAGAGCACCATAGCAACAATTTAGCAAAATATATCAAATCCACAACCAGAAATGACAGCAAATAGACAACCGGAAACAACAGAGGACATTGATGTGTGTGTGTGTGTGTGTGTGCGTGCGTGTGTGTGTGTGTGTGTGCGTGTGTGTGTGTGTGCAGGTGCGGGGGCGGGCCAACCTGTGGACTCAGGGTCAGGTGCAGCAGCAGCGCTTCCAGATCGACGTGCAGACCATCGAGGAGCTGTTCGGCCACAACGACTGTCAATCAAAAGCTGGGGCCCCGCCCACCAGGGGGGGCAAGACCCGCGGCTCCTTCAGGGAAAACAGGGACGAGGTGTGTGTGTGTGTGTGTGTGTGTGTGTGTGTGTGTGTGTGTGACATGCGGGCTGGCGTGTGCTGCTGTTTGCTGAAGGTGTGTCCGGCACTTTCCACTTGTGCTGCGTTACCCAACACTGACAGCCATTCATCTCTACCTCGCTCTCCCTCTCTCTCTCTCTCTCTCTCTCTGTCTCTCTCTCTCTCTCGCTCTCTCTCTCTCTCGCTCAGGTCTCCATTCTGGACTCGAAGCGAGGGATGAACGTTGGGATTTTCCTCAAACAGTTCAAGAGGTGAGCCTTGCCATGTGACCTTAACCACATACACACACACACACACACACACACACACACACACACGTGCATACCAGGGTAAAATTATAATATCTTCAAAAGTGCCCTAAAAATACCCATAAAATTAAAAATTACAAAGAAAAAAAAATGCCCACCGATAGTTAGAAATGAGCTTTTTTGCATTTCAGATAATTTCCAGAAATTATTCCTTGAAATTCCTTTGAATTCCTTAAATTCTCTTTTCTGCCCGTGCTGTGTGTTTTTCCAATAACAACACAAGCAGGTTTGCAGCAGGAAGCAGCAAAATGACAAGACAAGCAACACAAACCCATGTAGCAATAAATCAATAAATCAATGAATCAATAAAGACATAAATACCTGAATAAATAAATAAAACATTTAATTGACGGTATAAAGCTCAGCAGGATGACAGAGACAAGCTAAAATGGACTTTAGTGCTGCAAAGTGAAGATTTATTTACCAAAATATAATGCAGTTAGATTGTTTTATGTACAAATCTGAGTATATTTTACATTTTTGATAAAACTGACCACGAAAAAAGACTGAAATTCCTTAAAAAAAAAACAAAAAAAAAAACAGATGAAGTGGCTGAAATGCCCCTGAGGACTGGTTTGTCTCT
>NC_043997.1:4351196-4406196 GCF_902150065.1 Myripristis murdjan
TAACAGGTAATAAACATTAAGTAACAGGTAATGAACATGAAGTAACAGGTTATAATCATTAAGTAACAGTTAATAAACATTAAGTAACAGGTAATAAACATGAAGTAATAGGTAATAAACATGAAGTAACAGGTAATGAACATTAAGTAACAGGTAATAAACATGAAGTAACAGTTAACAAACCGTTAACTAATGTGTCTAAGAATCATGTACTAATGCTGTTCATGCTAAGGTATTAATTTATATGTTATTTAAGGGTTATTGTAGATATTATTATCATTAGGAAATGCCATAATAATCATTAACTAACAGTTAATTAACCATTACACCATTAACTAACGTTAACTAACTTTAATTGTTGTACTCTTATTGTGAAGTGTCACCTTGTT
Organism: Myripristis murdjan; assembly: GCF_902150065.1. Classification (NCBI taxonomy): domain Eukaryota; kingdom Metazoa; phylum Chordata; class Actinopteri; order Holocentriformes; family Holocentridae; genus Myripristis; species Myripristis murdjan. Next base: position 4,351,586 of record NC_043997.1, read on the forward strand.
TGGTAATTGTAGTTCTGCCCGACACTTATTGTTTTTCTTCTAACAAATACAAATACACGTGCAAAAGTTAAAAACATGAATGAATGAATGAATGAATGAAGGCTTTATTTTGAACATGTGAAAAAAAAAACACAATGCAAAAACAATACAGAATAGTCAAAACAACAAAACAAGCCCAAAAAAGGAGTAGAGAGAAGCGTATGCTTATTTAAATTCTCCCCCTTCTCCACTGCTCAGTATCAGCTGACTTCCATACAATTTATCCAAGTTACATTTTATAAACCATATATTCATAAACCCTTAAACAAACATGTTGTCATTTGTGCATTTGTGCATTTTTACCCATAGTAAAAAGTAATTATGTGAATAAACAAACAAACAAACAAACAAAAATACGGTTAAAAAAAAAAAAAAAACAGTGCATAAAATACACTAAAAAAAACACAATAATATTAAAGTGCATACAGATAACACAAATATGTAGCTAATACACATATAAACTCATTAACATGCATATAGAGACACATAAACATGCATACACTGTTAGGAACACAAGAGGCCAGACCCAAAATGCAGACTCAAAAACAGTTTTAATTTGCAAAGTCAAGGTATGACAGTTTCACTTAGAGTTCAATAGATGGTGATGAGCCCAATATGGAGGAGGGAGCCAGGCGCCGACAGACAACCAGGGCGAACAGCTGAAGGGTTGGCTGGCAAGCAGGGGGGGTCAGGAGCTTGGAGCACAGAGGAGGCAGGAGGGTCCAGGAGCTCGGAGCACAGAGGAGGCAGGAGGGTCCAGGAAGGCAGGCGAACAGGGAAGGCAGAGCAGGAATCAAGCTTAGGGTCAGCAGGCAGGTTGAAGAGCGAGAAGTCCTAGGAAACATCAAGCTTAATGGACGATCTGGCAAAGAGTGGTGGAGTGAGCTGGCTTATATCTGTAGTGGGTGGCTTGATTACAGATCAGGGACAGGTGTGGATACTGCAGGTGTAGATAGGACCTCCCACTGCACTCCACCTAACACACAGACAAAGGAAACAGACACACCCACAAGAGGGAAGGGGAACAGGGAAACACAAAACAGCAAAACACAGCCCTAACATTACCCCCCCCTCAACGGGAGTCCCTAGACGACCCACCCGGCCTGTCAGGGTGGTCACGGTGAAACTGTCTCACCATTTCATGGTCCAGGATCAACTTCCTGGGGATCCAGCAACGTTCCTCGGGACCGTAGCCTTGCCAATCCACCAAGTATTGAAACCCCCTACCCCGTCGTCGGACATCCAGGAGCCGATGCACAGTATAAGCAGGATGGTCGTCAATCACCCGGGCGGGTGGAGGGGGATCGGCTGGAGGGCAAAGATCACTGGTAGAGACAGGTTTCAACTGTGAGACATGGAAAGTGGGATGAACACGCATGGAGGCAGGTAGTTTCAACCTGACAACAGAGGGGTTGATGATTTTTACGATGGCAAAGGGGCCCAGGAAGCGGGGAGACAGTTTCTTTGAGTCGGTTTTTAAAGGAATGTTGCGAGAGGATAACCAGACTGACTGACCTACAGAGTATTGTGGAGCTGGGCTGCGATGTTTATCGGCTGACTGTTTGGTCTTTTCAGCAGTTTCCTCTAGGGCAGTTTGGGTCTTTTTCCAGGCTGAGTGGCAGCGGCGTAGATGATGCTGGATGGATGGGACGGATAGCTCCTCCTCCTGTGAGGGAAACAGAGGAGGCTGGTAGCCGAGTGAGGCTTCGAAGGGAGACATACCTGTGGCTGAGCTAACCAGGGAGTTATGGGAGTACTCTATCCAGGGTAAAAAAGAGCTCCAGGCAGAGGGATTAGAGGCAACCACACAGCGGAGGGCTGATTCAAGGTCCTGGTTGGTTCTTTCAGTTTGACCATTTGTCTGTGGGTGAAAACCAGAGGAGAGACTGACAGTTGCTCCCAAACCTTTGCAGAATGATTGCCATACCTGAGATATGAATTGAGGCCCCCGGTCGGAGACAATATCCTGAGGGATTCCATGGAGTCTGACAACATGCTCAGTGAGAAGGTCAACTGTCTCTTTGGCAGAGGGGAGTTTAGGTAGGCCGACAAAGTGGGCTGCTTTGGAGAAACGATCAACAATGGTTAGAATGACAGTGTTATTCTGAGAGGGGGGTAAACCGGTTACAAAGTCCAGTGCAATATGGGACCACGGACGTCCGGGGATAGGGAGAGGTCTTAGTAACCCGGCAGGTGGTGTGTGAGTAGATTTACCTCTGGCACAGGTAGTGCAGGCTCGTACATAGGCTTTGGTATCCTGGTCCATGGTGGGCCACCAAAAATGGCGCTTAGCCAAGGTCAGGGTCCGGTTTATCCCTGGATGACAGGCGAACTTTGACGTGTGGACCCACTGCAAAACCTGGGACCGTGCAGTATCTGGAACGAACAGGCAGCCAGGGGGACCATCACCTGGGTCAGGCTGTTGAAGCTGGGCCTGTTTAACTGTTGACTCTATCTCCCAGGTAAGGGAAGCAATTACTTGGGAGGCTGGCAGGATATTTTCAGGGGTTTTCAGGGGCTCTTCAGCGCAGAACTGGCGGGAGAGGGCATCTGGCTTGGTGTTCCTGGATCCGGGTCGATATGACAGCGTGAAATTGAAACGACTGAAAAACAAGGACCAGCGGGCCTGGCGGGGGTTAAGACGTTTAGCAGATTTAATGTAAGCCAGATTTTTGTGATCTGTCCATACCACGAAGGGCTGTATGGAGCCCTCCAGCAGGTGCCTCCACTCCTCCAGAGCCATTTTCACCGCCAGCAGTTCCCGGTTGCCCACATCATAATTGCGCTCTGCTGGGGAGAGACGGCGAGAAAAGAAGGCACATGGATGCAAACAGGAGTCAGGTCCCTTTCTCTGGGACAGGACGGCCCCCACACCGATTTCAGAGGCGTCCACTTCCACCACATATTGCTGTGTGGGATCAGGCTGAATTAGAACAGGGGCCGAGCTGAACAGAGCTTTAAGTTGGGCGAAAGCTGCATCAGCTTCTTTTGTCCAGGTAAACTGGCGGGATGGAGAGGTGAGACAGGTTAAAGGTGCCACTACCTGACTGAAGTTTTTGATGAACCTGCGGTAGAAATTGGCAAAGCCCAGGAACCTCTGCAGCTGCTTTCTGTTTGTTGGTGTGGGCCAATCAGTTACAGCCTTCACCTTTTCTGGATCTGTTCTGACTTTTCCCCCTTCTAGGATGAAACCCAGAAAACAGACCTTGGATGCGTGAAACTCGCACTTCTCTGCCTTCACATAGAGTTTGTTCTCCAAAAGTCTCTGCAGCACTTGGCGGACATGGTCCTGGTGTTCTGTGGGACTTTTGGAGAATATCAGAATATCATCAAGGTAAACGAAGACAAAGAGATTCAGGAAATCTCTCAACACATCATTGATGAGCGCCTGGAAAACAGCTGGGGCATTTGTTAAACCGAATGGCATTACCAGATATTCAAAGTGCCCAAGGGGGGTGTTAAATGCAGTTTTCCATTCATCTCCCTTACGTATACGCACTAGATGGTAGGCGTTACGCAGATCCAGTTTGGTGAAAACAGTTGCTCCCTGAAGAGGGGTGAAAGCAGAGTCAATGAGTGGAAGGGGGTATTTATTCTTTACTGTGATGGCGTTTAGTCCTGTGAAATCTATGCATGGTCGCAAAGAGGAATCTTTTTTTTCCACAAAGAAAAATCCAGCTCCCAAAGGTGAGGAGGAGGGTCTGATAATTCCTGCGGCGAGGGAGTCCCTAATGTAGTTTTCCATAGCTGTGTATTCTGGTCTTGACAGGTTATACAAACGACTTGATGGAAATTTAGAACCTGGGACGAGGTCTATGGCACAGTCATATGGTCTATGAGGGGGGAGTGAGAGTGCCTTACTTTTGCTGAAGACGTCATGGAGATCGTGGTAGATTTCAGGAATTCCGGAGAGATCAGGAGGGTCAGGGGGTGCAGAAGACAGGTTAGAGACACTTCTAGTAGGAGAGGGAGCAGATTGCAAACAGGTTTCATGGCACATCTGACTCCAGCTAACAATCTTCCCATGTGTCCAATCAATCTGTGGGTTATGCTTAACCAACCAAGGGTGTCCCAAAATGAGTGGGTTGTTGGGAGCAGTGATGATGTGGAATTGAATAGTTTCCTTATGGTTGCCTGACACAATGAGTGTGATGGGCGTGGTGCGGTGTGTTACCTGGGCTATTAGCCTTCCATCCACTGCCAGCGCATTCTGAGGCTCAGCCAGAGCCTCGGTGATGAGGCCAGCCTGTTCTGCCACTTGGGAGTCCAAAAAGTTCTCCTCAGCCCCGGAGTCGACGAGTGCCAGCAGAGGGAGAGACAGGAGCTGACAACTTAGGGTAGCAGGAACTTGAAAGCGGGGGTTTTTACAGGAAGTGTGGCCCACCAGAACCCCCACATTTACTGGTGAGCCCTCCCTTTTGGCCGCACTGGGCAAGAGGAAATGAAATGGCCAGGCTTGCCACAGTAAAGGCACTCACCAGCGCTGATGCGCCTGTAGCGTTCCTCTGGGGATAGCCTGGCTCTGCCCAATTGCATGGGTTCGTCAACTGGTGGTGGAGAGGAGACACCCGGGGCTGGGTTGGTTGCAGCAGGAACTGGGGCTGGGGCTGGTGGAACTGGCCGAGTGTTGGAAGAACCAGAGGTGTGAATCCGCTCGCGGCGGCGAGACTTCAGGCGGTTATCTATACGATTAGCAAGGGAAACAAGGGCACTCAAAGAAGCAGGTTCATCTCGACATAACAATTCATCCTTCATATGCTCACTCAGACCCTTGATGAATGCAGTTTTAAGTGCCTCCTCTGTCCAATCCACCTCTGCTGCCAGCGTCCAGAACTCGATGGAGTAATCTGCAACTGGTCGTTGGCCTTGTGAGAGAGTCATAAGCCGCATAGAAGCATTAGCCTGATAGTCAGGATGGTCAAAAACTAGTTTGAAATCCTCCAGAAACTCACTGAATTGAACTTCCTCTATAGGATTCCGTGAAAACTTGGCCTCTGCCCATGCCAGTGCTCTACCCCGCAGTAAGCCGAAAATGTACTGAATCTTGGAGAAGTCGGTTGAAAAAGAGACAGGTCTGAGCTTGAATACTGTTGTACATTGAAACAGAAAACCCCGACAGAGATTGGGCTGACCTGAAAATGGCTCCGGAGTGGTTGCACAAACATCCCGTGGAGGTGGGGCTTCCAGGCTGGGCTCACTGGGGGGAGCAGGCGGAGTGGCAGGGAGCTGTGAGGAGAGGAAGGCTGAGAGCTGAGAGGATAAATCAGTCAGTTGTTGAGACAAAGAGCAATTACTCTCATATAAAGCTTGTATGTTGCTTTCATGTTGTCCGAGGAGCACACCCTGTTGTGCTACAGCCTGTTGGATGCGAGCGGGGTCCGGAGTCTGGTCTGCGGGGTCCATTCTTTTGGCCAGATCGTTCTGTTAGGAACACAAGAGGCCAGACCCAAAATGCAGACTCAAAAACAGTTTTAATTTGCAAAGTCAAGGTATGACAGTTTCACTTAGAGTTCAATAGATGGTGATGAGCCCAATATGGAGGAGGGAGCCAGGCGCCGACAGACAACCAGGGCGAACAGCTGAAGGGTTGGCTGGCAAGCAGGGGGGGTCAGGAGCTTGGAGCACAGAGGAGGCAGGAGGGTCCAGGAGCTCGGAGCACAGAGGAGGCAGGAGGGTCCAGGAAGGCAGGCGAACAGGGAAGGCAGAGCAGGAATCAAGCTTAGGGTCAGCAGGCAGGTTGAAGAGCGAGAAGTCCTAGGAAACATCAAGCTTAATGGACGATCTGGCAAAGAGTGGTGGAGTGAGCTGGCTTATATCTGTAGTGGGTGGCTTGATTACAGATCAGGGACAGGTGTGGATACTGCAGGTGTAGATAGGACCTCCCACTGCACTCCACCTAACACACAGACAAAGGAAACAGACACACCCACAAGAGGGAAGGGGAACAGGGAAACACAAAACAGCAAAACACAGCCCTAACATACACACACAGTACACACACTGATAGAGTGTGTGTGACACAGATTTCTGGTGTGTTGTTTGCTGCTGCCCCCTGGTGTCCAAACAGGGAAACAGCAGCAGCATAAAAGCCTCTCCTCTGTCTCTGCAGGAGAACGTGGAGAGGGAGGCGAAAGAGGCGGCCCGTCGCCGTCGGTTACGGGAGCTGGAGGAGCAGAAGAGGCACTCCTGGGCGGGGGGCGAAGAGGTGGGAGGCGCACACACACACACACACACACACACACACACACCTAAACTCATTTACACACACTAACCCGTTTCCATTAACACTGACTTGTTGTGTCATCCTGCTGCAGATGGGCGGAGCTTTCGGACTGCGCTGCAGGAGCGAGACGGACGTGGACGCCGCCGCGTCTCGGCACGACGAGGCGGGGCTGCTGATAGAGCTGCTGACCCCTAAGCCCCGACCCCGCTCGCCCCTCAACTCCACCTCCAGCTCCCACAGTCCCCTGGGCCGCTCAGGAAGTTTACGCCGCTCGCGGAACTCTCCGTCCGGCTCGCCGTCCGCCACCGCCGAGCGCGAGCTGAACACGATGCTCAGCAAGGCGGCTATCAGCCCCAAAAAGACCACGACCACGACGACCGCCGCCGCCACCGGGAGGCTGCTGAGTCCTGCACATGTCCAGAGGAGAGGAGGCGGGGAGGCGTCGCCTGAAGCCGGGCAGAGGAGTTTGCCGCCGTCGTCTCCAAAGCGCTGTTTCCCCCACAACCAGCCGCCTCACGTTGGGGAGACGGCGCCGCAGAGCCCGTCCTCGCCTTCCAGGACTTCAGGACGTCCAGAAAACATCTCAAACACACACCACGCAACCGCCACTTACCTCAACCGCGACGCCTCCAAAGCGGGAGTCGACGCTGCGGTGAAACCTACCTCCGATCCAAACCAGCGACACGACACCGACGACAGCGGCAGAGATCAGCTCGAGCAGGACGTCGGCGGCCAGGAGACACTCTCAGACCGTCAAACGGACTTTGTGTTGAAAGACAAGACGGACGAAAATCCTGAAACCGCTGAAAAATCTCAAGCGGGGCAGGATGGCGGCTCCAAACCCGGCGGCATGTCGGTGACCGTGGAGAGACGCATGCTGGTGCCTGAGCTGCAGGCTTTCAACGATACCGCCGCCCCGAGCGACCACGGCGATCAGCACCATCACCGCCGTTTCCGTGGATACGACCGAGACGACGTGGTCATCACGGATTTGGAAGAACCAGAGAAACCCCAAATCGAGGAGGAGCGAATCGGGAAGACCGACGCATCCGAGGTGGAGAGTTCAGACAGGAAGGAGGACCGGGTGGTTGTGTGGTGTGTGACGGGTGTGTGTGAGGCAGCCAGCGAGCTCACACACACACTCACACACTCCAAAGGCACACACACATACACTGATGACACACAAACTGAGAAGGATCCGTGCAGGAGCGACAGCCGACAAGGAAACGAGGACGCATCTCCTTTCCCGGCCAATCACACGCCTTCTGGATCGCAGCCGTCCAATGAGCAGACAGTGCCTCTACCAATCAGCAGCCAACCGGTGCCTGTTCCCCGAGGTGATGACCCGTCACTTCCCGCCTCTTCGGCCAATCGGCCGCCAGCAGAGCCTGATGTAGCCAATGAGACGCCTGATCTCGCCGCCGATGCCTCGGAGCAGCAGCTAACCAATCACGGGGGAGAAGCAGAGGACTCCACAGCCAATGAGAGGAGACGATCAGAGAACCTGCCCGAACATTCAACAGATGACAAGAGCCCAAAGGAGAGCGCTCGCCATCACGCAGCCAATGAAAAGACGGACTCGGATTCCTCGACCAATGGGAAACAAGAGGCGGCAGTCGCACCGTCGAAAGCACGACCAATCAAACCCCGAAGCTCCGCCTCCCCGTCCAAACCGCGGCCCGTGCGCACGCTGACCGGCTCCGAGAACCAGGGCATGAGGAGGGTCATCCCCATCTCCAAGCCCAGCCGCGGAGCTCCGTCCCCGGGCAAACGACCGCCGGAGAAGCCCCCGGTCATCCAGGGATCTCACCAGCGCCGCAAACCGCCGCCGCCGCAACCCAGACCGCCGCCGGAGGAGAAGATGTGTCGCTCCACGCTGCGGGCGCTCGCTCAGGCCGGCGTGGTGGGCGGAGTCGGACCAGGAGGCGGGAGCGTCAGCGCCCCCACCACCCCCTCCCATAAAGCCGCCGCCCCGGCATCGCTTCCCAGCTTCGCCCGGAACACCGCCTCCTCCTCTTTCAGACGCACTCTCGCTCCTCCTCCTGCTCCTCCTCGCTTCCCGCGCCGGGGGTCTGACTCCTCCCCCAAGCCCTCCCCCAAGCTGACCTCCTCCTCCTCGTCCAGCACCTCCCCTCTCGCCCGAACAGGCTCCCTGAGGGTGTCCAAATCCTCCGTCCTTGTTTCCTCCTCCTCCTCCTCATCCCCTCTCCTAACCCTGAACCACGACTCCCCGCTGAGGAGGTCCCAGAGCATCCGGGCGCCTCCTCGCTCCTCCCTCCTCGCCTCCTCGCCGGCTCCCCCTAAAGGCCACAGGAGGAACAACAGCGGCAGCTTCTCCGACAAGTCGTCTCACTCCAAGGATTCGGTCAAAGCCGCCAAGCCGTGCTGGAGATAACAGGAGAAACCGGCGGCCGCGTTCCAACACGAAGTGTGCGCGCCGTCTCCTGTCCCCTTCCTCTTCGTCTTCGTCTGGAGAAAAGTCAGAGGCTACATTCCAACACAAAATATGGACACTGTCTCCTGTCCAGGTTGTGTCTCGTGCCTTTTTTAATCAACTGGAGGATAAGAGGCTGTGTTCCAATATGAAGTACACACAGCGTCCTAGTTCCTACAGGAGGACAGGATGAATTCCTCGGTTACATTCCAACATGAAGCACGGGGCACTGTTTCCGGCTGTCGTGGGTAAAGAGGCTGCGTTCCAACATCAAGACCAAACAGTCTCCTGAGAAAGTTCTCGAACCCGGCCGGAGACAAAGCGCACATTCCATTATGAAACACATCATGCGCACTATCCGCTTTCAGTAAGAGGACAGTAAGAGGCTGGGTTCCAATATGCAAAGCAGGTTGTTTCCTACACGCTTGTGCGAAGCCCCACCGGCCTCGATGGAAAGGGAGGCAAAGACGTTCCCAGGTGACCTATGCAAAGCGTCCTGTCCATGGGAATGCAGAGGCCACGTTCCAATATGAAGAAGAAATCAGTGTTTGGGCTAAACTGTCAATCATCTGAGGAGATTTTATTCTAGAGGTGATGAGTCCCAATATGAAGTATTCCCAAATTCTCCTTTCTAGAGGGATAAAGGGAATATTGTTGCCATTGGAGGCAGGGTTCCAATATTTACAAGCCTGCTCCCTCCTTGTTTTTTTTATAAAGGTGGATACAGAGGCCGTGTTCCAATAGGAAGTTCACAGGCCTCCTGTCCCCAAAGACCTTGTGTTCCAGGAGTCTGCGACGTTGAACGGAGGAAACACTCCAACACCAATCACATGAAGCCTTTTTCCCCTAGAAAGAAACAAACTACATGCCAATATTCATAACCTCACAGCTTCCTGTACCTGAGGCTAAATAAACCAGGTAGAGGTGGGGGGCCACATTCCAATATGAAGCACACACAGCCTCCTGTCTTGGGCTGTTAGGACTCGAAATCCATCAAGACGTTTGCTGAATTAAAATAAGAACCACACACAATGTCTCCTGTTTTTACAGTCGGGGCCAGTTCCACTATGAAGTCAACCAGGCCGCCTTTTCTTGCTTACAGCTCCCTGAAAAATTCCAAATATAATTACATAAAGCTTCCTCTCTAACTGAGGTTTAGAGGTTGTTGTTTTTTTTCTCCCACATGGAATAAACTAAACATCCTGTCTTTGGGTTAAATAGGTGTAAACCTGCTCGCCACGTTCCAATACTAACCACAGACAGTGGCCTTTCCCTTTGAGGTTGAGGGCCCATTCCAATAAAAACAACAGTGCAGTCAGCATTGATTTTAATAAATCAGTCGCATTATTTTGACGCCTGAAACTGAACTGGAAAGGACAGTGAGTAGATACGATTCATGACAAAAAATAATAATAAATTACACTGGTGTGCCGAGGCTGCATTCCAATATTTACTAACCCCTCCTTGTCTGTGGAGCTTTGAGGCCTCAGTTTGTGCCGACAGCGGCCCCATTCCAACATGTAGGATACAAACTTCCTTCGCTCAGAGACGCAAACTCCCTCGCTCAGCGGCAAAATGATTTTTTTACTCGCCAAAGTGAATTTAATAATTTTACATTAAATTCTTTGGCGTTTAGAATCCATTTAATTAAGATTATTTCCTCTTTTCGAAGTTTAGACAAAAGTTCAAGTGCAAAAGTGGGAACGAGATGCCACGTAGCCTAATTTCCAAATTATTAATCCCCCACGTTATCGTAGGTTTTATTTAAAGGTTTTTCAAAGATGGCGATACGAAAAAAAAAAGTGTTAAAATCTGTGCAGCGTTCAAACGTTTCAGCGGCAGAAATGTAATTTTAAGTTTTTGGTAAGCAGCCGAGACAATCGATGTAGAGTTTCTGATTCACACACAGAGAGCTATTTTAATATCAATACTGGACTCTGACATGGTTAAAAGCACAAGAAACTTTTGTAAACCAGTAATCAGTTTTATATTCAAATGAAGGAGAGCGAGTGAGGAGAAAATCAAAGGATGGAGGGAGGAAGTGACAAGGAAAGGAAGCAGGGAAGGAAGAAGGAAAGAAAAAGGAAAGAAAGAAAGGAAGGTGTTGTAGGAGGTATTTTTTTTTTTTTAGTATAACAAGACAAACCCCTGACATTTATGCAGCGATCACAGTGTTTATATGGTGATTCATCTCAATTAATTCTGATTTGTGATTCTGCGTTCTTTATTCTTCACTCTGAATGAAAGAACGCACACGTATATAGCCTCTTTAATCTTTTATTTTCTAAGAAATGGCTTTATTTTGAAAAGTTTTTGAATGCTGCGCCTGCTGGAATCTCTGTACATGTGGCCTGATCTGAACAGAATCCGTGTTATTAATTATTATTTTTATGATTATTATCATTATTGTATTTAAAGAGAAGTAAAAATGAGTGACGATGTAGATTTACCAGCTCAGCGGGGATTTTCTTTCTGCTTCTGGAAGTTTCCTGATTCAAAGCGACTCACCGAGGAAAAGCCTCTCGTGCCAAGTGATGCTGATAAATAAATATATTTGTAAGGTTATAAATATGTATTTATGTATGTATCTGTAGGGTTTGATATGTATAATCTGTCTAGTGATGAATAAAGTTTTCCTCCTGGAGCCGCTGTGTCTCTGTGTCTACAAGTAAAAACAGAAAACATCATTGTATTTTTATCAAATCAGTACTTTAAACTATTTTAAAATATTAATATTCATCATTGCTGTTCATTATTTAATACGTATGTTAAACGTATTCATATTAATCATGTAATATTTGCAGTAGCCTATATACATATATTCAAAACTTATTATCAATGAAAAACTCATGTGTGTGTATATGTATGTATATATTCCTAAACCTATTATGATTATTATTAATTAATTATTATTAAAAAACCATTAAGATAAGATAAGCCTTTATTAGTCCCACCACAGGGGAATCCACAGCAGAAACAATAATTACATATAAATAATATAAATAAATATAAATAAGTTCCTACAGAATAACTGAATATCACATGATCAGTGTTGCTCAGAGGGAGTTAGTGTGTGTGTGTGTGTGTGTGTGTGTGTGTGCGTGTGTGTGTGTGTGTGTGTGTGTGTGTGTGTGTGTGCAGATGCTCTCCTGGCAACAGCTCTGACTGTAGAGGAGGAGCAGTGTGTGACAGCAATAATAATAATAATAATAATAATAATAGTAACAATAATAGCTAATTATTACGTAATTTCTTTATTAAAGTTATTAATATTTTAATGAAGCCATTACCATCATCATCATCATCATCATCATTATTATTATTATTTATTATTATTTTTATTTTTTATTTTTATTTTTTATTTTTTATTTTTTTTTATTTTTTTTTATTATTATTATTATTATTATTATACGTCTCTATACATATATTTATATCTATATATGTATACACAGACACGGGTATATTTTTTAAATCATCATTATTGTTGTTGTTTGTTGTTGTTTGTTGTGGTGGTGGTGGTTACAACCTGTTCACGTGTGTAAATCATGAAAAGGGGCGTGGACAGCAGCTGGCGTCGTGACGTCATCTCGCCGCGCCAAACAAAGCTCCATGTGCAGAAGGAGGGAAAAAAGGAAAGTGGAGCCGCTCCGCCGAAACCGGAGAAAAGATGAAGAGGAGAAACTTTACCGTGTGAGCCCGGACAGCTTTATCTGAGCCGCTGGACCTCCGCGACACACACACCTCACCTCCGGCCAAGAAAGACGTGAAGAAGAGGAAGAAGAAAAGAAAGAGGAAGAAGAAGGAGAAGCGGAGGAGAAGAGGAGGAGAAGAGGAGGAGGAGGAAGAGGGGAGCTGCCGGAGTTTAAAGTTTAAAGGCCGGAGCCGGAGGCGCCAGGTCGGACTCTCACTTCTCTTCTGCTCTCACTGTGTTTCCTGTGTTATGAAACTGTGTGTGTGTGTGTGTGTGTGTGTGTGTGTGTGTGTGTGTGTGTGTGTGTGTGTGTGTGTGTGTGTGTGTGTGTGTGTGTGACGCAGCAGCAGCAGCTTTGATCCGCGGAAAACCTGCCGAACAGAGAGCAGCCACAGGACCAGATACTGCACCGATACTGCAGTTTTTACCACAGAAATACCACCTGAAAGTACCACAGAGTACTGCACACATGTTACTGAGCCTCTGTAGGAACACCACAGGAGAATAAAACACTGTAAAGTACTGTAAAAATCAGTGTAAACCAACCACACACACACTGCAGGCTGCTGCTGGGACGCTATAGTCATACAGTAAGAGATACACAGGATTATTACAGGAATATTATTGAGATATTATAAACTTCCAAGCATTATAAGGGCTCTTTAAAGAGTCTTTAGGGGATTATTATAGACAAAACGCAATGTTTCTATTAATTAGTATGAACTATAAGCCCTAATATGAGTAATACGGTGTGGTTAGTGTTTTTTAAATGTGTTTTGGTCATGTTTAGTTTAACATCCAACACACCACAGGAGATTGAAACACCTTAAAGTATTATAAAAGCAGTGTAAACCAACCACACACACACTGTAGGCTGCTATTGGAACAGTATAGTCATACAATAAGAGATAAAACATCACTAAACATGTCCTCACAGGATTATTATAGGAATATTATAGAGATATCATAAACTTTCAAGCACCGTAAGGGCTCTGTAAAGACTCTTTAGGGGAATATTATAGACAAAATTCAGTGTTTCTGTTGATTAGTATGAACTATAAGCCCTAATAGGCATAATACAGTGTGGTTAGTGTGTTTTAAATGTGTTTTGGTCATGTTTAGTTTAACATCCAACACACCACAGGAGAATAAAACACTGTAAAGTATTATAAAAACCAGTGTAAACTAACCACACACACACACACTGTAGGCTGCTTTTGGAACAGTATAGTCATACAATAAGAGATATACCATCACTAAAGTCCTCACAGGATTATTACAGGAATGTTATAGAAGTATCATAACTTTTAAAGCACTATAAAGTCTCTGTAAAGTCACTTTTACACTATAAGACTCTTTAGAGGAATATTATAGACAAAATACAATGTTTGTATTGATTACAATGAACTATTAGCCCTGATAGGAGTAATACAGTGTGGTTAGTGTGTTTTAAACGTGTTTGGGTCATGTTCAGTTCAACATCCAGTGCAGTTTACATGAATATACAGAGTTACTATTGGAGATTAAAACTCCATAAAGTATCATAAAAGCAGTGTAAACTAACCACACACACTGTTGGCTGCTGTTGGAACAGTGTAGACAATACAGTAAGAGATTAAACATCAATAAACAAGTCCTCACAGGATTATTACAGGAATATTATAGAAATATCATAAACTTTCAAGCACTATAAGTTCTCTTTAAAGTCAATATTACACTGTAAGAGTTTTGGGGGAATATTATAGACAAAATACAATAAAGAAGCATATTGTTTCGGTTGGTTACTATAAACTATAAGGCCTAATAGCAGTAATATAGTGTTTTTTGTTTGTTTTATTGTTTGTTGTTGTTGTACACTCTGCATGGTTGGGAGTGTCGCTGCATGTTCTCGAACAGGAAGCTGTTGTGCTTCCTGACAGCTGAGCTCGCCAGCAACAGGAACTGAGATACCTGCTAACCACCGCTTTACACACCAGTCACCTCACACACACACACACACACACACACACACACACGCTCACACACACGCTCACACACACCTCTCGCCGTTTGATCCTCCTGTGAAGTCGGCGTGGTCGTAAACGCATCACAAAGCTGCTCTCTCACATCAAAGTGCTGCTCTGCTGCAGCTGCATGGAAACAAAGACATCATGATCATTATCGATTATCATGTGTTGGGATGAAACTGATCAGGTCTTATTGATTACAGGAGGAATGGCACAAGAATAGACACTTTAGCCGCTTTTCCACCGCTGCTACGGTACGACTTGGCTCGACTAGAAAATACTGTTTAGCTCTAATTATCACTGTTACTGTCACTATTAACTCGAACAAAATTCACTTTATTTCTTTTTATTTAACTTTTTGTGTTGGGTAAATTTTTTTGTAGACTTTTTTTTGGTCATTTGTGGTAAATTTGCTTGTTTTAGTAATTTAAATTTACATAAGTAATTATATAACTATGAAGGTCATTTTGTTTTTTTATTTTATTTGTAATTATTTTATTTATATTATTTATGTTTTTTTATTTTATTTATTTTTTGTTTTTTTTTTTGTTTTTAAATATGGAACTATATAATTCCAATGATAGTTTTCTGGTAGTTTTTTTTTTTTTCTAATATTCGGGTAATTTTTTTTTTCACTTTCAGTAGTTTTGTGTTTTTTTTCCCACAGTGATTTTCTTGTATTTTCAGTTTTTGATTATTTTTTGGTGGTATTTTTTGTGATATTTTTATGTCAGTAGTCTTGAAATTTAATTTTAAATTTATATAAAAAAATACTTTTATTGTTATTAATAATGATAATCTAATGTTCCTTTCCTTTTTATCTGCTGTTTTGTTTTTTTATTTATTCATTTATTTTCTCCTCTTCCAAGCCTCACTTATTTTGTTACGGCTTTTGTTTTGTTTATGTTGTTGTCCTGACTGTTGTTGTTTGTTGTTTACAGGATGCAGGTCGTCGGCCGTTCTGTGTGAAACAGGAAACTGACGGACTGATGGAGGAGGAGCAGAGAGACAGGAGGGAGGAAGAGGAGGAGGAGGAGGAGGAGGAAGAGGAGCGAACGATGAAGGTGGACGCCAAAGACAAAGCCGTCCGGCAGCTGATTGGTGGACAGACTCCGGGCTCCGCCTCCTCCTCCTCCTCTCCTTTCCTCTCCTCCTCTCTCCGCCGGGGAGGAAGAGGAGGCGAGGAGGAGGGTGTAGAAGAAGAGGAGGAGGTCAGTGTTGCTATAGTAACCGTGGAGGACGAGTCGTGCCCGTCGGAGCCGTTCGGGACCGCCCACCTGGAAACGGCCAATCAGATCAGGAGGGAGAGTGGAAGAGAGGAGGAGGAGGAGGAGGAAGAGGAGGGCAGGAATGAGCTGATGGTGGAAGAAGAAGAAGAAGAAGAAGAGGAGGAGGAGGAGGAGGAGGCAAATCATGAAGATGGAGAGGAGGAAGAGGAGGAGGTGACATCAGCATTAGTCCTCCTGCACAGCCAGGTAAGACTCCGCCCCCTTCCTGTCTCTCTCTCTGTGTATTTTTTGCTTTGTGTTCATCATTGAACGTGTCAAATAAACTCAGAGTGGAGTAACATGAAAAATAAATGTCAAAATAAAGTTTCCAAATTCAAATGTATTAATAAGGCATATTTAAAAAAAAAAAAAAAAAAAAAAAAACAGCCACAGCCGACCAGTGCAAGTGATGTGCAAATCCAAAATATAAAAATTAAAATAGAATAAAATGAAAATAAATAATAATGAAATATTAATAAATTAGCACAATAATAATAAATTAGAAATATGAAATAATAATAAAATAATAATATAAAATTAAGTAAGTAAAATAATACTGAAATTAGTTAAAAAGAAAAAAAAAACAAATAAAAAAAAAACAACAACAACAGAAAAGTAGAAAAACAAATGCCAGAAAATTTCGGGGAAAAAATCGGTCCAAAAAAAGAGAAGGAAAAGAAGGGAAAGACACGGGTGAAAGGCATCTCCTGCTCTTCAAAATAAGAGCGTCCCAGTGGCTCGCTGGTCAGAGGTCGTTGAATCCGACCGAGGAAGTTTGTCCCGTCGTTTCCTGTCGTTCGTCACCTTTAATCTGCACAACAAGACCAACCGACGCCTCCGGAACAATTACAGCAAACCCAACATGGGAGTGTGAGAGGGAGGAGGAAGTGAAGTGTGACACGGTGCGTTCAGGGTCATGTGAGGGCGCTGGTAAAAAGCTGTTTGGCCTTGGTTTTGTTTTTTTTCCCGGTGATGACGGAGGACAGGAAGTGACAGTTTAATACCCTGACGTGATTAATCTCAGTCAGGTTTTTACTGCAGCACAACTTAGATCAGACCTTGAACGCACCGTGAAGTATCACTGAAGTAACCCTGAATGCACCGCAGCTGAAGAAATGTTGCTGATGCTCTAGTTGTAGTTGCAGCTGTTTTTTTTTTTTTTTTTATGTACATGCTGTTGTTTTAGTTGCCGCTGTTGCTCTTGTTGCCGTTGTTGTTGTTGTTGTTAATATTACTGTTGATATTAATGGTGTTGTTTTCGGTTGTTGTTGGTCTGCTGTTGCTTTTGTGGTTATTTATGTTGTGGTTTTGTTGTTATGCCTGTTGCTGCTGTTGCTCTGGTTTATATTATGGTTAGTGCTGCTGTTTTAGTTCTTGTTGTTGTTAATATAACTATTAATGTTAATTAATGTTAATTAATGTTGTTGTTGTTCCTGTTGTTGCTAGTGCCTTTGTCTTGGCTGTTGCTGATGTGGTTGTTGTTGCTGTTGTTGTTTTTCTGCCACACAGTCAGTTGATATGTGAGTAAATGCTGACATAATAAATCCACAGACATTCATCATCTCAGTTCATTCTGTGTGATCAGTTTAAAATGTAATTCTTAGAGGAAAAACAACAACAACAACAACAACAACAACGTGGGAGAAGAATTATCTCGGTGTTGTTTCCTTCAGAGTTTTGTCTCTGTGTTCTTCAGCCTGGTGGCAGATTTTTCCCAGTAAAGTCTCTCTGTTGGCTCTTTGCTCTGATTCGCTGCCAACAGTGTTACTGCTGAGAAAATGTGATTTAATAATGAGTGTCCATCACAGGCCACTGTAATGGTGCAGCTGCTGCTGTGGCCAGCAGGGGGCGACAGGAGGCCATAGATTCTCACTGAGCTCATGCTGGCTCAGCTCTCCTGCACAGAACAACTGGAGCTGTTTCTGCAAAAAAGAGGAAATATTAAAAAATTATTAAAAAAAAAAAAAACTCTGGCAAAAATTTCAATTTTTTTTTAATCTTTATTATGTATTTAAAATTATGATTTTTTTTGTGCAGGGGTGTAATTTTTTTCATCTTTTTAATGCATTTTTAATCATTATTATTATTATTGACCTCTTTGAATTTTTATTTATTTATTTATTTTATTTATTTGCTTGATTTTTAGTCATTTTCTGCTTTGATTTTTTTTTTTTTTTTTTACCAATGTTCAGGTCATTTTTTTGTATGTTTTTACAAATTTCTTGCAAATTTCATTGTCATTTTCTCGCTTTTTTCCCGTTTTTGTAAGAAATCAAGGCGGTTTGCTCAGGAGTTCAATGACAGGTGGATATAATTATGGATTTTCACATCTAGACACAAGTCGGTGTTTTACAGTTTAATATGGAGAATTCATCCTGATGCCGGTGGTTTGGAAACACACAGTTGGTTCACACGGTTGATTGACAGCTGCCGGTGTCACGTCCCGCCCCCCAACACGAACCAAATCAGAGAGTAAGAGCCTCTGAAAACATCACTTCATCTTAATGTGAAAGAGGGAAAATGAGTTTAAAGGGGAAAGTCAGGAGGGTTTCAGGTTCCACACACACACACACACACACACACACACACACACACACACACACTCTCTCACACACACCTGGCTCAAACATGCACCATGTGGTCTGTGTGTTTGTGGGTCTCAGGTACGAGTCGGTGATGTCAGCGTCTGTGTGTCTGTGTGTGTGTGTGTGTGTGTGTGTGTGTGTGGCATTCAGGTGCCATTGTGTCTCTGGTTTGTTGTCTTGGTAAACAAACTGAACACCAACTGCTGCGTCTGAACTGTGGGGGGGCACAGGTGTGTGTCTGTGTGTGTGTGTGTGTGTGTGTGTGTGTCCTCTCTCTGTCCATCACACACTGGCGGTGGAAAAAATTCAAATAAAGCAAAATTAAATGTACGGATACATTTGGTGGTTTAAACATATTTAAACCACTGAGGATTTTGTTTTCTTCCGCTTTGCCTTGGATTTGATATTTTCACATCGTAACCAGTTTATTTTGTAATTTTTTATCTCTTCTAAAAATAATTTATTAATCCTGATTTCCCTGTGAAGCACTTTGCAAAATCTGTGCTGTATAAATAAAATAGTAAAACAACATTAATACAAAAAATATAAAATAATATTGTTACTATTTAAAAGGCCGGTAGTAATATAACAATAATAATCATCATCATCATCTTATTTTTTTCTCAGAATATAAAAATAAAAAATACAAAAAATCTAAAAAAAAATCTAAAACATATAAAAATGTATATATTTTAATATGTAAAAAATAAAAATATAAAATAAGAGCATTATTATTATTTGAAGGGGGATTTGATTATTATTATAATGATAATAATAATAATAATAGTAATAATAATAATAATACACGAGAGGCAAAGGGGTTCTCATAGAGACAGCTGCCATAAACTCTCTCTCTCACACACACACACACACACACACACACACACACACACACACACACACACACGCTGTAGAACATTCCGGAGATTCCTCGGGACTCTTTGGCTCCCTCGACATCATGGGATATGAAAGCCGTTCCCATGGGAACCGTTTGCTCGCCGTCACAGCGAAGAGCTCCAGCAGGAAGTTCTCAGCCTCGGGAAATCCCACAATGCCTTGCACCGTGAGCGCCACAGCGACAGCGGCGCCGAGGCTGTGGAACGAGTCCATGTCTCAGTTTCTGTCAGAAACACAGAACCAGAGGAAAAGAGACGGAAATTAGCAAGAAATTAGTAAACGGGACAACGGGAGGGTTGAAAAAAAAAGTTAATTATTAAGATAAATAATCTGAAAGCCTAAAAAAGCTTAAAAAAAAGCTTAAAAAGAACATATTTTTTCCTGTGACACATTTTTAAACATATAATTCTGATAAATTCAAATATTGTTTTCCGGACACATTTTTCCTTTTATTTCAGCTAATTTTTAAATATTTACTTTTCTTTTTTTTTTGTCCAATTTTCAAGTCATTTTCTTCCTTTTCTTTTCTGAGAGAAATGAAGTGAAGCTGCAGGTGTGAAAGGGTTAACTGCGTGTGTGTTTGGGTGTGTGTGTGTGTGTGTGTGTGTGTTGGTGTGTGTCTGTGAGAGAGTTTTTTTATTTTATTTTTATTTTTTATCTTTTGTTTTTTGGGCAACCTACACAATAAGATATTGTTTTTTCCTTTATTTCTATTTCTGAATTAATTTCTTATTTAATTTAATATTTATTATTTAATTTTTATTATTAATATTATTTTTTACTTATCAGCATTAACACACAGATGCAGTTTGTTGATACACAGCTGATATTTTGTGTGTGTGTGTGTGTGTGTGTGTGTGTGTGTGCATGTTATGGAGAAACTAGGACACTAATCTGCTCAGATGCTCCGTAATCTGTTTTTTCTTTCTAGATTACTGCACATATAGCAGATTAGACACACACACACACACTCACACACACACACACACACACACACACACAGAGGACTTAGAATAATACCTAATGCAGTTTAATACTCACTTAAGAGGTTTTAAATGTTTTAAATCGTTTTAGATGAATCCTGTGTGTGTGTGTGTGTGTGTGTGTGTGTGTGTGTGTGTGTGTGTGTTGAGGTGGATAATGTCAATCTGTTTAATAATTCGCTCAAAAGTCATAGAAGGACGATTCAAACACACACACTGTTTAAAATCTTGTCCTCGTTTCCCCTGCTTCTCTCTCTCTCTCTCTCACACACACACACACACACACACACACACACACACAGTTTTCTCTGAACACACACACACATCCATATGATACAGGAAGAAGTACATTAAAAAGACACACATTTACACAACTAACTCTCTCTTTCAGAAACACATGACCTCTCTCTCACACACACACACACTCACACACATGCGCGCACACACACACACACACACACACACACACACACAGTGATCATGCTGTGGTCAGATGACTGGTGTGAATGGAGGCACATTAGAGCTGCAGTGGAATGAAGACTATGTGAATACACACACACACACACACACACACACACACACACACACACACACATCTCCTTCTCATTCACACACTATAGTGCACTTCCATGCTCGTGTGTGTGTGTGTGTGTGTGTGTGTGTGTGTGTGTGTGTGTGTGTGTGTGTGTGTGTGTGTGTGTGAGGGGGGGGGTCACATTCCAGCGCCGGGCAGCATTCCAGCCAGTTTTGGTTCGCTGCGCCGATCTCGCCGAGTCAGCGCTCCACACACACACACACACACACACACACACACACACACACACACACACTCAGCTGCAGCATTCCTGCGAGCGTTCCGGTGTGCGTGTGTGTGTGTGTGTGTGTGTGTGTGTGTGTGACCTCCGTCTGTCTGACTCTCGCTGCCTTGCTCAAGGGCCTTTCAGCTGCTGCTTTCTCCTCTCCTCGTCCTCCTCCTCTCCTTCTTTCTCTTCTTCCTCTTCCTCTTTCTGTTCTTTTTCTTTCTTCACCTCTTTTTTTACTCTTCTTCTCCTCTTCTTCCTCCTCTTCTATTCTTTTTCTCACCTTCTTTTCATCTTCTTCTTTTGTTTTTCCTTCTTATCCTCTTCATCCTCTTCTTCCTTTTTCTTCTTCTTCTTCTCCTTCTTCCCCTTCTTCTTCTCTTCTTCTTCTCCTCTTCTCTTCTTTTTCTCCTCTTCTTATTGTTTTTCTTTCTCCTCTTCTCCTCTTCATCCTGTTCTTCCTCTTCTCCTTCTCTTCTTCTTCTTCTTCTACTCTACTTCTTCCTCTTCTCCTCTTCTTATTTTCTTCTTTTTCTCCTCCTCCTCTTCTTCCTCTTCTTCTTTTTCTCCTCCTCCTCTTCTTCCTCTTCTTCTTCTTCTCCTCCTTCTCTTCTTCCTCTTCTTCTTCTTCTCCTCCTTCTCTTCTTCTTCTCCTCTTTTTCTCCTCCTCTTCTTCTCCTCCTCCTCCTCTCCTTCTTCTTCTTCTCCTTCTCCTCCTCCTCCTCTTCTCGTTCTTTTTCCTCTGTTTTCTTCTTCTTCTTTCTGTCACCCACAGCAGCTTCATGACTGATGGACTGATCATCCATTGATCTGTATCCATATATTGATCTATTGATCAGTGATCGGGTACAGTCAATACTAAGTGAGAGCATCGATCCAGAGAGTCATCTCTGAGATACGCTTTTATTTTGAAACTCCCTCGGTGGGCTTGTTTCACCTCAGGTGTTTAAACTACCTGCTCCGTGTTGCCTTCAGTGTCCTCCCGTAAACTCCGGCAGCTCCATCCTTTATATTTATTTTCATGAACTCCTCTCTTGCACATTTTCCGGTGCACATGTTCCTGTTGTTTTTCCTTGTTATTGTACTTATAATGAATTTCAAAATGAAAGTCCTTATGTCGGGTCATCTTCCCTCCCAGAGGCAGGCTGGGATAAAGGGCTAATCCGTCCAAACTGAGGTCACGATTTCTGCTTTAACTCGTCTTATTCTGGCTTTTTGCATCTCGTTTTGATTCGTCGGTGAAAACTTTACGTTTCGTTCGTTTTCATGACGTTTTCAGCTCGTCTTCGTCACAGGACGTGCTGCTGACGAGTGTGTGTCGCCACCGTTTCAGTCGACGAGGTTCACACAACTTTATTACTGACGACGGTTCAAATCCCCAAACCAGCTGGGAAAACCCTCTCTCTCTCTCTCTCTCTCTCTCTCGTTTACTCACTTGCTCTCATTTTTATCACTCTGTCTCCTCTGTCTGAGCTGTCGCCATGGCAACCTGACAGCGCCGCACTCTCATTGGCCGGCGTGGGAAGTAGGTGCCGGCTCTGCTCCACTGACCTGCAGACCCGCGTGTGTGTGTGTGTGTGTGTGTGTGTGTGTGTGGACAATGAGAAACAGGTGTTCTGCTGTCTTGTCCCCTCACACTGTCTCTCTCACACACTCTCTCTCTCTCACACACACACACACACACACACACACACACACACACACAGGGTTTTATAGTGTAAGCTGACACTTGAAAAATGCCATTAAAGCCGGTCTGTGGTTCTCGCGCTCCGTCTGTTTGTCTTTTCTGTCTTTTCCTTCTTTTCCTTCTTCTCCTCCCTCTCTCTTCTTCTTGCACATTTTCAGGCGCTCATGTTCCTGCTCGTCGACTCTTTTCCTTCTCATTTAATCTTTCCTCCTAAAGTAACACTGTCCGACTTGTAAAATGCGCTCAAGTCAACATCCAACTCAGAATCACAACTAGAAATCTCTGATATACCCGACTAGAAGGTAAAGAACATGGACGTATCTGGAAAACGGTGGCGGTTTAATATAAATGAATCAAAACGTTATGCTTCTTTTGTCAAACCAACTCCGCCGTTAATAAAATTGAACTTGTTTGGTTAAATTAACGGTTTAATGGTGTTTCCTGTCGACTTGAGGAACAGTATCGTTAGCTCGCCGTCCCGTCGACACTGACAGGTCGGAGTGACGGGACTCGGTCTGACCTCCGTCTTCTTCACATCTGAGCTGAATACAGAACCAACAAGTCAGAAGATGTTCACTCACACCTCGATCTAGCTGAAACCAGGGTCCCAGGTTCCCAGGGTCCCAGGTTCCCATGTTCCCAGGGTCCTATGTTCTCAGGTCCTATGTTCCCAGAGTCCTATGTTCCCAGAATCCTATGTTCCCAGAGTCCTATGTTCCCAGGGTCCGATGTTCCCAGGGTCCGATGTTCCCAGGGTCCGGTGTTCCCAGGGTCCTGTGTTCCCAGGGTCCTGTGTTCCCAGGATCCTGTGTTCCCAGGATCCTGTGTTCCCAGGATCCTATGTTCTCAGGTCCAATGTTCTCGGGTCCTACGTTCTCAGGTCCTACGTTCTCAGGTCCTAAGTTCCCAGGGTCCTATGTTCCCAGGGTCCTATGTTCTCAGGTCCTAAGTTCCCAGGGTCCTATGTTCTCAGGTCCTATGTTCTCAGGTCCTAAGTTCCCAGGGTCCCAGGTTCCCACGTTTGTATGTTCTCAGGTCCTATGTTCCCAGGGTCCCATGTTCCCAGGGTCCTATGTTCCCAGGGTCCTATGTTCCCAGGGTCCTATGTTCTCAGGTCCTAAGTTCCCAGGGTCCCAGGTTCCCACGTTTGTATGTTCTCAGGTCCTAAGTTCCCAGGGTCCCAGGTTCCCACATTTGTATGTTCTCAGGTCCTATGTTCCCAGGGCCCTAAGTTCCCACGGCCCTAAGTTCCCAGGGCCCTACCTTCTCAGGGTCCCAAGTTCTCAAGGTCCTATGTTCCCGGGGTTCTGAGTTCCCAGAGTTCTAGGTTCCTGTGGCCCTAAGTCCTCACGCTCCAGAGTTCCCAGGTTCTCCAGGCTGAACCCTCCAGTTTAAAACCTCAGCTTTAGTGTTGTGTTTCCTTTTGCTTCCTTTGTGTCTTCCTCCTGGCCTTTGTTCTCTCCTTCCCTCCCGATTAATAACGATTTTGGATCTGAATTCCTCTCTGGGGAGCCGTTGCGGCTTAGCCAAACACACACACACACACACTCTCTCTCTCTCTCTCTCTGTCTCTCTCTCTGTCTCTCTCTCTCTCTCTCACTCACTCTCTCACACACACACACACACACACTCACACACACACATCAACACAGTTCCTCATTAAAGTATGCATGAGCACTTAGGCCTCAACATCCTTACAACACTCCCTGCTTTCATTATTGATGAAGACAAACACACACACACACACACACACACACACACATAGAGAGTGTATAATGTTGTAGTGTTTGCTGCAGTGCACCTCTGTAAACCTTAGCACCAGAAACACAGATAATATCAGTGGAGTGTATCTATGTTCCAAGATACCATGTTCCCAGGGCCCTAAGTTCCCAGGGCCCTAAGTTCCCAGGGCCCTAAGTTCCCAGGGCCCTATGTTCCCAGGGCCCTAAGTTCCCAGGGCCCTAAGTTCCCAGGGCCCTAAGTTCCCAGGGCCCAATGTTCCCAGGGCCCAATGTTCCCAGGGCCCAATGTTCCCAGGGCCCAATGTTCCCAGGGCCCTATGTTCCCAGGGCCCTATGTTCCCAGGGCCCTATGTTCCCAGGGCCCTAAGTTCCCAGGGCCCTAAGTTCCCAGGGTCCAATGTTACCAGGGCCCTAAGTTCCCTTGGCCCTAAGTTCCCTTGGCCGTAAGTTCCCAGGGCCCTAAGTTCCCATGGTCCAATGTTCCCAGGGCCCTAAGTTCCCACGGTCCAATGTTACCAGGGCCCTAAGTTCCCACGGCCCTAAGTTCCCACGGTCCAATGTTACCAGGGCCCTAAGTTCCCACAGCCCTAAGTTCCCAGGATCCTAAGTTCCCACGGTCCAATGTTACCAGGGCCCTAAGTTCCCAGGGCCCTAAGTTCCCAGGGCCCTATATCCCCAGGTTCCTGTGATGTCTGTGTGTGCTTGATGTTAACAGTAACGTGATTACTAACATGATGGCTAGTTAGCGAGCTAACAGTTTGTTTGCAGTAACTGAGCTCATGCAGCTCGTAGCAGCTTCTGTTAGCATGTTAGCGTGTTGTTTGGTTTCACATCTCGACACTGTAAACGAGGACGAGGAGATGTGGGCGTGAACCTCGATACGACAGTCAGATAGATGTCTGACATGTAAAGTTTACTTTCCTTTGTGTTGTAGCTCGTAGTACAGCCAGCTGAGAGAGAGAGGGGGAGAGAGAGAGGGGTGAGCGAGGATCAGAAGAATGTGTGAAAAATTGATTTACAGCACATGGATGTGGTTTCATCTCTCCCTTTCTCAACCATATTGATTCTTCACACACTTGAAGGCTAATCCAGCTAGGTTTCAGTGCACACACACACACACACACACACACACACACACAAAGGCCACATCTGCCTCCGTCTTTGAAGTGTGTGTATGTGCTGTTAACCTTGGAGCTAACTGCTGTCAGGCCCTGGAAACAGAGGAAACCACTTCAAAGACACACTCTCTCCCTCTCACTCTCTCACACACACACATGTACACTCACACACACACAAACACACATGTACACTCACACATACACACACTCATGTTGAGCAGGCACATTTTACAAGTCCATCAAAGGCAGAGGCTCAGCAGGACTGCATACCAGAGAGAGAGAGAGAGAGAAGACGCTGCTCAAGGCCTGGAAAGTCCTGGAAGGGTTGTGAGAGGAAGAGTGTGCCGGCCTCTTCTTCGGTGGTGTCGCACCTCACACTCCGAGTGCCGCGGTGTGACCCGGTGACACCTGGAAAGTCGGAGTCGAACTTGGCGTCGGAGCGAGCCTGGAGGAACTGGAGAGGGGGCGGGGGGTGACAGAGAGAAGAAGAAGAAGAAGAAGAAGAAATGCAAGAAGAGAGTGCAGATGGGAGAGGGGCATTATGGGATTGAGCTGCGGGGGCGGGTCAGAGGTCACGAGGACAGATTCTGCCTGAGGGGGCGTGGCTAAGCTGGTGATTGACAGCAGACATGACAAAAGCTGCCGAAAAGGTGTGTTTGGCATCAAAACACACCTGCTGCACCTCATTGTGTGTGCGTGTGTGTGTGTGTGTGCGTGCGTGCATCTCAGATTTCAACTAACTTTATTAAGGTCGTTCCAAACAACTTTATTGATACGGCGGCAGAGAGCAGGCAGCTGACACAGACATAAGAGAGAAATGAAAGTTCAATAAAAGATAAAAGGTATAATAAAGCATGAAATATAGAGGAGATAAATAAAAGATAAAAGACGAATGAAAAAATATAAAAGAGGAGATGAAACACGAAGGCCGACGCCGCAGTAATAATTCATGCGGCGCCGCGGCTCCACCGGCTTTGTTTTTGTCTTTATGTTTTATTTTTTTGGGACACATTTGGAAGCAAAAGTCGAAGTGACAGGAAGTGGAAATGTGAGTTTATGAAATGAAACGGTTTTCACGCTGAGTCGGCACATTTCTCCACAGCTCTTCCTCTTTTCTCCGCTCACATGACCCGCAGAGGGAAAACACACTTCATTACTTTATTTTTTATTTTTTTTTTATAAATATCCAATGTAAAACATGTCTTGCTCATACACACACACACACACACACACAGCTGGTGTTTTCTCCTCTCCTGAGCAGATCTGATTATAGATTATAGATCTGATTTCTGTCCAAAATACAGATTAAAAGGCAATGAGCGACTCGAGAAATTACCCAAAAAATTTTAAGAAATGAGTGAAAAGATTAAAGAAAATGACTGGAATATTAGTGGGAAAAAAAATTAAAAAATAAATAAACGCATGCAATGACCTGAAAAATAACTGAAAAAGAAACAATTGTGACATAGTTTTAAATATATAATTGTAATAACTGTGTAATAATTAATTTTGATAATTTTCTATTTTCTAATTTTTTTTTTCCATTTTTTAAAAAAATTTATTTTATTTTATATTAACTTGCAGGTCATTTTGATTCTTTCTTTCTTTTTTTTTCAATAAATGTCCAATATAAAATGTCTCACTCACACACACACACAGCTGGAGTTTTCTCCTCCACAGCACCTTAAGAAACCAGGACGATTAACCCTTTAAAACCTGAGCACATCCTTCTGATTTCTGTCCAAAATACAGACCATGAGCAACTGAAGAAATGACCCAAAAATCAGCAAGGAATTTGTAAAAAGATACAAGAAAATGACTGGAAAATTAGTGATTTTTTAAAAATAAATAAAACACATGGAATGACCTGAAAATTAACCAAAAAAGAAACAATTCTAACATAGTTTTAAATGTATAATTATAATAACTATTTAATAATATTTAATAATTTTGATCATTTTTTATTTTTTGTTCAATTTTTTATTTATTTATTTATTTTTTTCATTTTTATTTCAATTTTACAGGTAACTTTTTTGTATTTTTATTTTTATTTTTTTGCTAATTTCCTGATCATTGTTCTTGTAACTTTTTACTGTCATTCAGATGTTCGGGTAATTTCTGACGAAGTTGCCCGTTGCCTTTCCTTCCTGTTTTTGAGAGAAATGAGACGAGTGTGCTTGGGTTTCAGAGAATTTAAATCTCGTGATCTCAGCGCAAACACAACAACACATCACCCTGCTGGTTTGGGTTTTATTTTTTTTCACATTTAAATCAAAACATTTAAAAGTGTGGGATTAATTCCCCGGATTATCAGCTCAGATGGTGAAACCTGAGGAGTTTAATCTCCTCCAGTAAACAAGGAGGAGCGTCCTCGCCTTTGGAAACACACAGCCCTGTCTGTAAAACACTGAATATGTCTACACACACACACACACACACACACACACATATACATACATATATATTAATATAAATATATATACACTTTTATTTAGTTTTAATTTTAACATCAACTCTGAGTTTTATAACCAAACTGGTGAAATAACAAGGAACTGAAATAACACGGCACAGCGATATAAGAAAGAAAGAAAGAAAGAAAGAAAGAAAGAAAGACAAAGAAAGGAGGAAAGAGACAAGGAAGGAAAGAAAGAAAAGGGGAAGACTACAGAAGGACTGAGGGGAAAAATGGAAAGATGTGAGGGAAACATGACAAAGAAAGTAAAAGGGAAAGTGAGGATGAAGGACAGCAAGAAAAGGGAAAAAAGGAAGCAAAAAGGAAAGATATAAAGACAGATGAGAGAAAGAAGGAAAGTAAGAAAAGTAAAAGAACGGAAGAAAGAAGAGAACGAAAGAAAAACAAAGAAAGGGAAGAACAAAACAGAGACAGAAAAAAGCAAAGAACCAAAGAGGGAAAGAAAAGAAAAAAGACAAAAGAAAGAGGGAAAGAGAATGAAAGAGGAGAAAGAAAGAAAAAGAAAGGAGGAAAGGAGGAAAGAAAGAGAGAAAGGGGAGAGACGGAGAGAAAACAAGAGAAGAGAGACGACAGGACAGGTGAGGAGAGAGGGAGGGGGGAGGGGGGAGGTGTGTGTGTGTTTTGTCACTTCAGGCTCTGACCTCCCAAATTATCCTGCCTAATTACAGTGTGTGTGTGTGTGTGTGTGTGTGTGTGTGTGTGTGTGTGTGCGTGCCTGTGGGGGTTTCGGTGTGTGTGACCCCGAGGTCAGTCAGCTGTGAGAAAGCTGCGACCCCAACAACCCCCCGCTGGCTCTGTGTGTGTGTGTGTGTGTGTGTGTGTGTGTGTGTGTGAAACCCACTTACACTAGTCCACTCCTGCAGCCCTGTGTGTGTGTGTGTGTGTGTGTCCCTGCAGCCCCTGCATCTCTTCATTTTTTCATTTTTAATGAACTTCATCGATGTTCCTGTGTGTGTGTATGTGTGTGTGTGTATCTGTGTGTGTCAGCGGTCTCAGGGGTCAGAGGTCGGCGGCGTTCACTTCCTGTCTGGCGGTTCATCATCCTGGCGTCATTATTGATCTGAGCCGATGATCGATCGATGGATGATTTATCCCACCTTCCCCCAGGCTGACGTCTTTAACGATGACCGCTTTAATCCACTCAAACTATTTAAAACACAAAGGTGGAGTTTTCACACTGGAACGGAGTTAAAATTGTGTTTAAAAGAGTAATAATAACAGTGGAACTATTTTCTCGCACGCTCTCGGCTCTCGGCGTTGTTCCTCGGCTGCTACGGTGGCTGGCAGGGGCCTAAAAGGTGTAAACGTGTGTGATAGAGGGAAGCTAGCTGCAACATCACCTGGCAGATTTCTTTTCTTTCTTTAGAGACCAAAACAAACGAGAGCGAAGCAAAGCGATCTACCCTCTGTGTCTGCGGCGGCGGCTGCTGCTGCTCCGGGCGGAGGGATACAGGAAGCACAGAGGTCACCGGATCTTTCTGGATGTTGGTAACACAGAAAAAAAAAAACAGTTATGAAGCGAGAAGAGAGAGAAAATATGAGCTGTGTGAACACGAATCAGACCCACAGCTGCTGGGCAGGAAACATGAGCCTCCTGCCTCAGGGATCAATACCAAACACACACACACACACACACACAGCTGATAGATAACGCTGATCAATCAATCAATCGTTCAATCAATCACTGAACAGAAAGTTACCTTCTAAAATTATCATGGTTAACCCTCTAACACCTGAGCAAATATGGGGAAGAAAGCAAAGGGAAACTTAAGAAATGACCCAAGAATTAAAAAAAAAAAATCTGTGAAATTGACCAGAAAATTAAAAAAAAAAAAAAAAAAAAGAAAAGAAAAGAAAGAAAAATAAAACACAAGCAATGACCTGAACATTAACAAAAACAGATTTTTTTTCCTGGAACATAATTTTGAATATATGTAAGTATAATAATCATACATATTTTTAAAATATTTTTTAAATTATCTTTGTCTTTTTCTCTTTCTCATTCTGTCTCTTTTCGAGTTTTGGGTCAATTGAATTATTTATAATTCTAATTCTTTTTTTTTTTTTTTTTTTAAGTAAATTTTCAGGTCAGTTTTTGCAAATTTTTGCAAATTTTTCAGGTCATGTCTTGCCTTTTCCCCCATATATTTGAAAGAAGTGAAGCCGGTTTGTTCAGGTTTCAAAGGGTTAAATGCCTGTGAAAGCGTCACACAAACATTTAAAAAGCAAGAAAATTACCTGAAAATTAGCAAAAACAAAAGTCCTGATTTTTTTATTAAATAAATGACCTAAAAAAACAAGAAAATTATTCCTTTTTTTTAATGATTAAAATTACCCCCACTAACATAATTTTAAATATACAGCCTATTTATAATAATACTAGACTTTTTCCCTCTTTTATTGTGATTTTCTAATTATTTTAACTCTCTCCCTCTGTTTTTGTCTAACCTAGGTTATTTTTCGTGCAGCTTTTTATTAATTTCTTGTGATTTTTCTGGTGATTTCTTGGGGTTAACCTCCAGGCGCCCCCTGCTGGTGTGAACTGGAAATACACAAACAACAACATATCCATAGCGCGGCGGTTTAGCGAGGAAGAGTTGCTGGTTTGAATCCCAGTCGAGCTCGGTGGAAGTGGGCGAGGAAGTCGATGATGAATAAATAATCTTTAAACATGAAAAATCTCACAAACAACCCCTTATTTTTCACGATTTTTTCCAGATGAATCCTCGCTGAGAACATTTTCATTGTTACCGCAGAAAACAAAAGTTCAGATTCATCAAAATGCAGGTTTTTTTTTCTCCTTTCAAATGCCTTTCCTTGTTCCAGCTCCCAGAAAATATGAAAAAATTAAATGACTCTACTCCCTGTTTTGCTGGGGGACCCTCTGTGAACCCGTCAAGGGCCCCGTGGGGGTCCCTGGGCCCTAGCTTTAAAACCTGCGAGTGTCATCAGTGAGTTGCGCTGTAATTTAATTTAATTTAATTTATTCATGAAGATAGCAGAGGACAAGCTGGTTTGTGTGCGTTTCAGATGGGAATTCTTAATAAATCACATTAAAATATCATTATGACTACATCACTTTACACCCTTTGGCTCAATTAAATCTAAAAAAATCACACACACACACACACACACACACACACACACACACAGAGTTTCCTCCCTCCATCCCTGACTAATTTAAATGAGATAGCTGCAAACAATCGGCTTATTTTAATCGGAATCTGCCTTATTGTGATATGCCGCACGCGAACGCGCACATGCACGCACACGCGCACGCACACACACGCGCACACACAGAGGCGCTGTACACGGCTCCACCCTTCTCTTTTTTTCCCTCCGCATTCCTCTCTCTCTCTCTCTCTCTCTCTCTCTCTCACACACACACACACACACAGCAGAGAGGCATGTCCTAGCGTGTTCCCGGTGGAGGTAGAGCGACGTGCACACACAGCAGAGAGAGAGAGAGAGAGAGAGAGAGAGAGAGAGAGAGAGAGCGAGAGAGAGTCGGAGTTGCCAGAGGAGGAAGAGCAGAGGAGCTGAACGCGCTCCGCTCCTCGCTGATTGATCTCCGGACTTCCAGCCGATTGATTAACCGCATGGATAATTGACGTGACGTCACGCGCCCCCTCGGATATTCTCCTTTAAGCACGCGCCGTCTGGACTCCCGGGGATTTTAATCTCATCATCATCATCATCATTATTATTATTATTATTGTTATTTCTTCATTTGTCCTGTGTGCTCCGCGCGCGCCCCGCCGCCCGTGTCCGGGTCCGTGTCGGACCGGGAGGCTCCTCGCGGACAGCCATGGGGTTCTACGGCACCTTGAAGCTCATCTTCTACAAAGTGAGTATCGATCAGGATCCGTAGCCTTATCGATTGATTAACCCGCGTGGGATTAGGTGCTGGGGGGTGTTAGTATAATTTATTTATTTTTATTCTAGCGTTTTTGTTTTTTTTTTTTTCGTTTTTTTTAGCAGGAAATTCCAGCTTGTCAGCTCGTGCGGAGATGACAAGGCGTTTTCTGACAGCGGAATGCCTCCGTGCGTGTGTGTGCGTGTGTGTGTGCGTGTGTGTGTGTGTGTGCGTGTGTGTGTGTGTGTGTGTGTGGACCACTGCGGAACCGGGCGAGAGGGAAAGAGAGAGAGAGAGAGGACATAATGTGACTGACGCGCCCTCTCTCTCTCTCTCTCTCTCTCTCTCTCTCTCTCTCCATATCATCACTCACATCGATCTGATTATCGATCATTATCGATCCCCTAACGACATGGGAAATGATCGAGCCGCGCGTGCTTTAAGTTCATATCTCGGCACACCTTTTCCACCTCCCGCATCATTTCCTCATTGCTGAGAGCGGGGGCAGTGCGTTATTGAGCAAGGCACCAACCATGGCAGGGGGCAGGTTGAAGGTTCACATCCCAACGCATGGATTAATGTGTGTGTGTGTGTGTGTATGTGTGTGTGTGTGTACCTATCACCTTCCTGTTGTCTTATAATAAAGGAAAAATATCAGCTGTAGTAAATTCTAGAGGTTATGATAAAAAAAAAAACACAGCAAAAAGGTCCAGGTCACTGTAAGGTCGCATTAAACTGAGCTTTAATCATCACAGACACATAAAATCCGCTGAAAACAACATCAGAGGAACTTGACAGCAGATAGAAACCCAGTAGAGCCCAGTAGAGCCTCTCAGAAACTCACTGCAGCTGCGTTAGGAGGTTATTATAGGAATATTATAGAGAGTTATCATAGGAGGTAATGATGGGACTGTAAAACGCCTACAGAGGAGCTGCTGTGTGGCTTTAGTGTTTCCCATTAAGAGGAAAATGTGTTTTTCAGATATAGGGACAACAACACACACACACACATGCACACACACGCACACACACTGTTATTTTGCAGCTGAATGCGTTAATGAAATCCACACTGACACGACATCTGTCATTAATCCGGAGTGAAACCGCCGGCGTTCGGTGAACATGAAGCCCGACATGAGAGCAAAGCAGATTAGAGGTGAACGTCGGAGTCACGAGTGGAATCAAGACCCTTGGCTCTCGTTCTGATGCTTCCGGCGAGGTCGCAGGTTCGATTCCCCGCCGGGGTTTTGGCCTCTCGCTGCTGCTGTTCCTCTCCTGCGAGGCGTGACTCGTCTGCGGTGATGAAACGCTGACTGAACTACACACAGAAACTGCTTTTTTAGAATTATTTGATTTTACAGAGAAACTCTCTTCATCACACACACACACACACACACACACACAAGTTCAAAGGATGTGTAGCACAGGCTCACCCTGCTCTGAAATCAAACACACCTCACCTCGACACACACCGATACACAGCTTTAATCTCAATCAATGAGAGTCTCGGTTGCTACTTCTTTCCCAGAACCTGTGTGTGTGTGTGTGTGTGTGTGTGTGTGTGTGTGTGTGTGTAAAACAGCCTGTTAGCGCGTGCTGCTCTATTTTAGTCCAGCGCTGCACTGGCGACATTCCTCTGATTTTCTGCATTCCTCTGCCATTCACAACAGTGGTGAGGTGGGGCGAGAGACCTAGAGACACACAGACAGAGAGAGAGAGAGAGAGAGAGAGCATCATGTGTTCAGTTCTTGCAGCTGAATGACACGAGCGACTTCACGCAGAGACGACGTGGTTCCTCTGCTCGTTCTCAGGCAGAGGGTCGAGTGCCGTGCCGGTTCTAGAGGCAGAACCGACTCCAGAACCGAACTGGAACCGTCCGGGGAACGAGGCGAGAACCAAACTGCAACCCGTCTCAGAGCTAAAGTAGAACAGAGCCAGAAGCTAAAACTAGAATCAGACCAGAGCCAACATGAGAACAAATCTAGAACCAGATTAAACCAAAACTGGAGGTCAAACTAGAACCAAACTAGAACCGATCTCAGAACTAAGCTAGAACTAAACTAGAAAGCAGACCGGACTAAACCTTGAGATCAGCTGCGGTCAAAACTAGAACCAAGTCTGGCCAAATGATGGGACAGAAAGTGGATCTAAATACGGACCAAAAGTCCAACCAGAACCCGCATCAAACCAAGAACCGACACAGGACTGAACGGGACGAGTAGAACCAAACACAGAGCTGAGACTAGAACCGAAACAGGACCAAACCAAAATCAAAAGTTAAAACCAAGTTCAAATCTAAACCTGGGACTAAAGCTGGGGCAGAAGTGGAACCTCGGCTGGCAGTGAAGGACAGGGAACCGACAGGAGCCAGACTAGAACCAAACTAGAACCAAACTGTGACCAAATGAGGACCGCAGGGGCACAAATTTGGAACCAAACTGGAATCGAAACCAAACTGTCGAGTCAAACTGAAACAGAACTAAAACAGGACAAATAAAACCAAAACTGAAACTGAGGGAGAACCTGAGGCAGCCACAACGTTCTCCAGGGAACACGAGGAGAAGCATGTCAGAACCAAGATCAGACCAAAACAGAATCTGAGAACAGGAACCAAAAACCACAAACCACAACCCACAACACACAAACCAGGTTAGAACCAAAACTACAAAACTACAACTGAGACGGAAAACATGAGGATGAAAGGTAGAACCAAACGGAGAACCGAGAACAATGACACCAAAACCAGAACCAAACTGGAAACCAAACTGGACCAAAACCACAACAGTGGGACAAAACCAGAACCAAACTGGGAGAAAAACTAGAACCAAACTGGGAATCAAACTGGGAACCAAACTGGGAGAAAAACAAGAACCAAACTGGGAGAAAAACAAGAACCAAACTGGGAACAAAAACTAGAACCAAACTGGACCAAAACCAGAACCAAACTAGGAATCAAACTGGGAACCAAACTGGGAACAAAAACTAGAACCAAACTGGGAGAAAAACCAGAACCAAACTGGGAGAAAAACTAGAACCAAACTGGGACAAAACCAGAACCAAACTGGGAGAAAAACTAGAATCAAACTGGGAACCAAACTGGGACAAAACCAGAACCAAACTGGGAGAAAAACTAGAATCAAACTGGGAACCAAACTGGGAAAAAAACAAGAACCAAACTGGGAACCAAACTGGGAACAAAAACTAGAGCCATACTGGGAGAAAAACTAGAACCAAACTGGGAATCAAACTGGGAACCAAACTGGGAGAAAAACTAGAACCAAACTGGGAATCAAACTGGGAACCAAACTGGACCAAAACCACAACAACAGTGGGACAAAACCAGAACCAAACTGGGAACGAAATCTCTCCCAGTTAAACCAGTTGGAAGAAGAGTTACATGAGAAGCTATCTGCCTCTTTCTCTCTCTCTCTCACACACACACACACACTCTGCCAACACTGCAGTGCTGGAGAGGTAGTGTCTACACACACACACACACACTGTTTCTCTCTTTTCCAATTAATGTTTCAGTTTGAATAGGCTTTGAGGATTCATGTAGTAAACACCCCCTCCTCTCTCTCTCTCTCTCTCTCTCTCTCTCTCTCTCTCTCTCTCTCTCTCTCTCTCTCTCTCTCTCTCTCTCTCTCTCTCTCTCTCTCTCTCTCTCTCTGTGTGTGTGTGTTTATGTCTCTCGACCACCAGATGAAGAGGAAGCTGGATCACGGTCCAGACGGTCGGCCCTTCCCTTCAGGAAAGAAACACTGCAAAGGCAACGGTTACCTCAGGTAACACACACACACACACACACACACACACACACACTCTTGAACATGATGAGCTTAACTGGAAGTGAAGTCTCGGCCGTGTTGAGATAAATGCCTGTGACTCTTAGAAAATATCTGTGGGCGTTAAAGGAAAACTTCCTTAAGTGAAGTCTGAGTGTGAATTAAATATTCAAAATGTTGATTTACAAAATATTTTAAAGCAGCTGCAGTTTGAAAATGAATCTGGTGCGACTCTGTGGTGTGTACTTTAGCATTTTCTCCAAAATACAGAAGAAATATGAAAGGGATTTTTGGAAGAAAACATCAAAAACACACTCGGCGCTACACAGACAGGAATATACGTTTTGTTCTATGAAATAAAACAGCAGCTAGCATCAGCTGTGTGAATTTACACCCTGCAGCTGCTTTTTCAATGGGCTGCTGCTAGCTGAATGCTAACGGACTGCTAACTGAATACTGACTGACTGCATGTTTTATCTTTTATCTTTTCTTTTATCTTTTTATCTTTTTTATCTTTTTTTATCTCTTTTATTGTTTATATTTTTATCTTTTCTTTATCTTTTATCTTTTGTATCTTGATTTTATTTTTGACTTGAAATCATTCTGTTCTTAGTATATCTTTACCTTTATCTTTATTTTAGCATATTTTACTAATCCTGTACTCTGTGAAGCACTGTGGTCGACCTTTGTTGTTTCTAAATGTGCTGTATAAATAAAGCTTGACTTGACTTGACTAGCCGAATGCTAACTGACTGCTAGCTGAATGCTAACTGACTGCTAGCTGAATGCTAACTGACTGCTAGCTGAATGCTAACTGACTGAGGAAGGGGCTTGTAACAGTCGTTAGCTTGTGGCTAGCAACAGCTAAAACAAGTTAACTGTCAAAATTCAGGCTGTAACTGTTGATTATAAATGGGAACAGGCATGATAACAGCACAGAGAAACACAGAGGAGATGTGAATAATAATAATAATAATAATAATAATAATAATAATAATATGTGAGTTTGGTTTGACTGTGTGGTGGTTTAACGCCGGTTAGCATTTTTTTAGCAACAACCCAGAACTACAGAAGCCCGAAAGGCCAAAAGTCACAGAGCCGCTGTTGCCGGGCGAGTTTTGACTTCTGGAGCTGAACATGTTTTATCTGTTCAACATCGTGTTCATGACTTTATGACTTAATTTTTTTTTATTTATTTATTTTTTTTTTCAAAAAAACCCATTCATATTTTTAATGGACAATTTTTTGACAACAAATGGAAGAGAAGCTTTAAATTAAATGACAACTGTAGTAAACCACTTTCTCTCTCTCTTTTTCTGTTTCCATACATTAATATTAATGTCATTTTAACTGTAATTACTTCCTTGATTAATTAATAAGTGATTTAATTAAGCGGTTTTAATTAGTGGTTTAATTAAATTCCTCCAATTAGCGATTCAGTTAAATTGTTTTATTTAGTGATTTTTTTTTTTTTTTTAATAGGTTTAATTAGTTTTTTTGTTTTTTGGACTATTTGGTTTCAATTTGTGTTTTTAATTAGATTGAATTAATTAGTCGGTTTTAATTGTATTTTTTATTTATTTATTGACTTCAGTGCAATTCATTTTTTTTGTCTCTAGAGGTGCTATTCAAATAAAGCAAAAAAAAAATATTAGATTCATTAAAAATCATAAAATTCTCATCAGTTGTTTTCGAAACGTTTCCTCGTTGTGATTTGATTAAAAATAAAAATTAAAGCAGCACAAAGGTCAGTTGAGTCTAAACAGTCCTCACTTCACCCAGCCCTTGGTTATTTCTGCGAACTGCACCTTTAATATCAGCTCATTAAAATCCTCTCTCTCTCTCTCTCTCTCTCTCTCTCTCTCTCCCTCTCTCTCTCTCCCTCTCCAGTCCCTCCAGTCTGGTTCAGGCCACGCCCACCACATTCGGCGACCTGCGGCTGGCCAATGGGCACTCGGCTCAGCGGCGGCGTGTCACCTCGGGCCCGCCCCCTTCTGGCCTGCAGGACTGGTTGCACACCTTTCAGGTTAAAACACACACACACACACACACACACACACACACACACACACGCACTGTTAATTGGGTTAATTAAGGTTGATCAATGAACCACATTACATAACAAATTACATAACTCACAGAACCACACACACTCATTTATGCTCCTTAACCTAGACATGACTAACACACACACACACACACACACACACACACACACACATACATTCCTCCGCGTCCTGAACCTCTATCAAGTATGGCGGCATTTTTTCTTGTGATGCATTTTGGCAAACCTCACACACACACACACACACTGTTAACCACACTCTCCGTCTCACACTGCACTACCTGTGTGTGTGTGTGTGTGAGCGTGTGTGTGTGTGTGTGTGTGTGTTTCTTCCACTCGTTGCACATCCTAAACAGAGAGGACTGCTGCCTCCAAGCTGTTCTTATGTAACTAAGAAAAGGACACACACACACACACTCTCCTCTCTCTCTTTCTCACACACACACACACACACACACACACACTGGAAGCTTAGATCTGTGGTTTGTAGCTGTGAGAGAGACTTTTAAGGGAATACAGAAACAGAAGCACACACACACACACTCAAAAAGGCGTACTGAAATAGAAACACACACACACACACACACACACACACACACACACATGTACAAACAGTGTGTTTTCCTGTGTGTGGCCCCTGCAGGCGTGGAGCGGTCCTGAGAGGCTATTGGCTCTGGACGAGTTGATTGACAGGTGTGAGACCAATCAGGTGAAGCACATGATGCAGGTGATCGAGCCGCAGTTCCAGAGAGACTTCATATCCCTGCTGCCCAAAGAGGTGCACACACACACACACACACACACACACACACACACACCACATATTACACACAAAACTTTGAGTTCTGATCACTTTCAGGTTTTCCCATTGACAACCAGTGTGATCTAATAAATTAATAAATATGTAATTTTTAATTTTTTAAAATTTATTTATTTTGTTTCATTCATTGAAAAACAAAACAAAAGAACAAACAAAAAAAACAACAATACACTATAAACACAACATTCCCAAATCTTGAATGAAAGGGAGCAGAAAGAAGAATAATCTAATTTAATCTGCCCCAAAAAATCGATTTGCAAAGCACTTAAATTAAAACAACAACAAAATAAATAAAATTAAATTAAAATAAAAAAGCTGCCAGCTACCAGACAGTCACATTCTTTTTCCCGAGTTCCAATTCAATTTATACCATTCAAACATTTTTTAAAATTTAATTTAATTTTATTCTGTTTTATTTTTTTGATGTAATCAATCAAATAACAGCAGATCAATTGTTATTTTTTATTTTACTCTCTAAAACCCATGAGCAGGGTTTTTTTTTTTTTTTGATGCTTTATTGAACCCTGTGGAGAAATTCAGGTTTAAGTCTCTATAATAGTGCAGATTCTGTCTTAAGCAATTAAAGACAAAAAAAACCTCATAAATTTAAAGACCATATTTTTTTCTTACTATTGTCCTACAAAAAAAAAAAAAAAAAAAAAATCAAATTTTTTTCTTTTTTTCCATTACTTTTCTTGACTCCCCCAAAAATCCTCATCGGTCAAAGAAGCCTTTTTTTTTTTTTTTTTTTTTTTTTTTTTTTTTTGCTTATGTTAAGAAATAAAGGGCACTGTTGTCCAGAGGGTTAATTATAGCATTTTAAAATAAAACCTCAAGTCTCAGAGGGTTAAAGAGCTGCATCAGTGTGACTCTGCTGCTGCACTGTGATGTGGACTGAACTCTCTCTCTCTCTGTGTGTGTGTGTGTGTGTGTGTGTGTGTGTGTGTGTGTGTGTGTGTGTGTGAGCAGCTGGCCCTGTACGTGCTGACCTTCCTGCAGCCCAGAGATCTGCTGCAGGCGGCTCAGACCTGCAGGTACTGGAGGATCCTGGCCGAGGACAACCTGCTGTGGAGGGAGAAGTGCAGGGAGGAGGGTACGAGCACGTTCACACACACACTTAAAACACGCTAAACACACACCAAACACACACTAAACACACACTAAAGACACACCAAACATAGACACAGGCTGAAGAAGCTGAAGAAGCAGTGGCTCAGTGAGCTGCTGAACACACAGGAAACACTCTGAACACACTCACAGCACACACACTGAACACAGCAGACACACCCTGAGCACACGCCAAACACACACCAAACACACCAAACACACACCAAACACACAGCAAACACACGTCAAACACACGTCAAACACACCAAACACACACCAAACACACCAAACACACACCAAACACACACCAAACACACGCCAAACACACACTAAACACACACCAAACACACGTCAAACACACCAAACACACACCAAACACATGCCAAACACACCAAACACACACCAAACACACAGCAAACACACGTCAAACACACGTCAAACACACCAAACACACACCAAACACACACCAAACACACACCAAACACACACCAAACACACACCAGTGTGCTGAACACTCCAGGTACATCACTGTGTTTAGCTTTTGTCCTTTTCTCTGTAATTTGTGCTGTTTACCTTTCCTTCTGTCTTTTTTTTCTTTCTTTCTTTCTTTCTTTCTTTCTTTACACTCTGATGTGAAAATGGGAAAAATAGAGCAAAAATGGACATTTATTGTTCATTAGCCGGTGGGGATCAATACAATTGATCTAATCTTCTCTTATTTCACTTTCTTAGCTCTAATACAGCATGCAAATACAGCTACTGACACACACACACACACACACACACACACACACACAGAGCCACTGCATTGCGCAGCATGAAGACGTGCTCGCACCGTGTGTGTGTGTGTGTGTGTGTGTGTGTGTGTGTGTTAGTGTGTCTTGGCACTGGGCCAGTCAGCTGAGATTCACTGCCAGCACACAGCAGCCATACCAATGAGGCTAGCTAGCGTTAGCATTACAGCCCACACATACTAATGACGTTAGCGTTAGCAGCAGCTCACCAGGAATATAAAGTAGACTAATCTGTATTAGCGCCACGCCGCGGTCATGCTAATGGGAAGGTGATGACATCACGCTGCCCTCGCTAATCAAATGAAGCTAAGAGGCATCAGCTCCATGCCAGCTAATGCAGCTACACATCAACAAGGTTACATGAGCTGTTAGCTTAATGATTATGATTATTATAGCACACAGCGGTGAACTGTCACTGCTAGCTAATGTTATTTTACCTACAGTCACAACAATAACGCTACAGTGGCCACGCTAAGCTTTAGCCACATCCATACCAAATAAAACCAAACTAGCATGTAACACCAACAAAATACAGCTGCTGTTAGCTCATACTGCAGCAGGGAAACAGTAGTTAATGTTTTTAGCTACAACCTGTACTCAAATTATAGCCGTTAAGCTAGAGAAGCTAATGTTAGCTAATGAAGCTAATGTTAGCTAATGAAGCTAATGTTAGTGTACATTAACTTCATACATCCTGCTGAAGCTACTGTAGCTCATTTTAGTTTACTAGTTTATTTAGACAAATTAAACTACTTCACCCAATGTTAGTTTACAGTAAATTTATACAGACAAATTAAACTACTTCACCCAATGTTAGTTTACAGTAAATTTATACAGACAAATGAAATTACTTTACATGTTAGTTTACAGTAAATTTATACAGACAAATGAAATTACTTTACATGTTAGTTTACAATAAATTTATACAGACATGAAATTACTTTACTTGTTAGTTTACAATAAATTTATACAGACAAATGAAATTACTTTACATGTTAGTTTACAGTAAATACAGACAAATGAAATTACTTTACATGTTAGTTTACAGTAAATTCATACAGACAAATGAAATTACTTTACTTGTTAGTTTACAATAAATTTATACAGACAAATGAAATTACTTTACATGTTAGTTTACAGTAAATTTATACAGAGAAATTAAATTACTTTACATGTTAGTTTACAGTAAATTTATATAGACAAATGAAAAGATGGCACCACGCACGGCCGCCTTGGTGTTTTGGTGCGTTTTGTTTTGTCTTACTTTGTGTGTTAATTCTGCGTTTTGTAAATTTGTGTATTTAATTTTTATTTTTCCAGATCCTTTTTATTGTGTTTTATTTATTTATGCGAAGCACCTTAACTCCAAGTCAAATTCCTTGTTTGTGGAAAAAATTGGCAATAAAGATTTTTCTTACTCTGGAAACAATAACAACAACAACAACAACAACAACAAAAAACTATTGTAGCTAATGTTAGCTTTCATTAAAAATGCTCTGCTAAAACCTCTATAACTAATGTTAGCATAAATCTGCTGAAACTTCTACAGCTCATGCTAGTTTACACTAAAGTTATATTCTGCTAAACCTGCTGTAGCTGATGTTAGCTCACACTGACAGATTCTAGTGAAACTCTCCATAGCTAATGCTAATTTACACTAAACTTTCCATAGCTAATGCTAATTTACACTAAACTTTCCATAGCTAATGCTAATTTACACTAAACTTTCCATAGCTAATGTTAATGTACACTAAACTTTCCGTAGCTAATGCTAATTTACACTGAAGTCATGCTGCTGAAGCTAATGTGGCTAATGCTAGTTGTGCTCAGATGTGTGTGTGGAGCATTGAGGGTCAGCAGTGTGTAGTTGTGTGTGTATTTGTGCTCAGTGTGTCTCTGTGTCGCTCTCACACACACACAGGGATAGCGGAGTGTGTGTCGTCGCGGCGCAGGAAGAGTGTGAGGCCCGGCGCGGCGGTCAGCCCGTGGAAGTCGGCGTACATCAGACAACACCGCATCGAGAGCAACTGGAGGAGC
This sequence comes from Myripristis murdjan, assembly GCF_902150065.1. Lineage (NCBI taxonomy): Eukaryota > Metazoa > Chordata > Actinopteri > Holocentriformes > Holocentridae > Myripristis > Myripristis murdjan. The sequence continues at coordinate 4,393,996 of NC_043997.1, forward strand.
GGAGACACACGGGAGCCCAAGGTACACACTCTGACACACACACACACACTCTGACACACACACACTCTGACACACACTCTGAAACACACACTCTGACACACACACTCTGACACACACTCTGACACACACACTCTGACACACACACTCTGACACACACACTCTGACACACACACTCTGACACACACACTCTGACACACACTCTGACACATACTATGACACACACACTCTGAAACACACTCTGACACAAACACTCTGAAACACACACTCTGACACACACACACACACTGAAACACACTCAGGACACACACTCTGAAACACACTCTGAAGGACACACACTCTGAAACACACCGGGACACACACTCTGAAGGACACACTGTGGAAAATACACACATTTTTCAAAATCCTGCTGTAAAATTAACTGTAAAACATCTCCCTCAAAAAAAAAAAAATAATAATTTTGAAAACTTGTCTAATTTTCATTGTTATGAACCTCTCTCTCTCTCTCTCTCTCTCCCTCCCTCTCCCTCTCTCTCTCTCTCTCTCTCTCTCCCTGTCTGTCTCCCCCTCTCTCTCTCTCTCTCTCTCTCTCTCTCTCTCTCTCTCTCTCTCTCTCTCTCTCTCTCCAGGTGTTGAAGGGTCATGATGATCATGTGATCACCTGTCTGCAGTTCAGTGGTGATCTGATCGTCAGCGGCTCCGACGACAACACACTCAAAGTGTGGTCTGCTGTCAGCGGCAAGGTGTGTGTGTGTGTGTGTGTGTGTGTGTGTGTGTGTGTCTGTGTGTGTCTGTGTGTGTGTCTGTGTCTGTGTCTGTGTGTGTGTGTGTGTGTCTGTGTGTGTGTGTGTGTGTGTGTGTGTGTGTGTGTGTGTGAAAACAGACTGACATATTGATTGCATAGCTCTCTTCTGCAGCTTAAACCTTAATTGTGTGTGTGTGTGTGTGTGAGTGTGTGTGTGTGAGTGTGTGTGTGTGTGTGTCATCAAAGCAGAATTAGATATTGATTATGTGCTTTGCTGCAGTTTAAGTCTGGCTCTGTAGTTTAATAGAGTGTAGTGCGTGTTGTACTGCGTGTTGTACTGCATGCTGTACTGCGTGCTGTACTGCGTGTTTACTGCGTGTTGTACTGCGTGCTGTACTGCGTGTTGTACTGCGTGCTGTACTGCGTGTTGTACTGCGTGCTGTACTGCGTTCCAGCTGCAGTACTGCGAGCAGCGTGTCCTGTGGTGCTGCGTCATGTTTAGGTCCTTAGTTTGACCTTTGACCCTTTGTAAACAACACAGAGACTCTCAGTGCTGCTCCTGTTGGAGTACTGACAGCAGGCGCAGTACTCTAGTACAAGCAGTATTAGTAGTAGTATTTGTAGCAGTAAATCCATTAGTAGTACTAGTAGTAGTAGCAGCAGTAGTCGTAGTGGCAGTAGTAGTAGTAGCAGTAGTAATAGTAGTAATAGTAGTAGTAGTAGTAGCAGTGGTAGTAGTAATAGCAGTAGTAGTAGCAGTAGTAGTAGTAATAGCAGTAGTAGTAGTAGCAGTAGTAGTAGTACTAGCAGTAGTAGTAGTAATAGCAGTAGTAGTAGTAGCAGTGGTAGTATTAATAGCAGTAGGAGTAGTAATAGCAGCAGTAGTAGTAGCAGTGGTAGTAGTAGTAGCAGTAGTAGTAGTAGCAATGGTAGTAGCAGTAGTAGTAGTAGTAGTAATAGCAGTAGTAGTAGTAGCAGTGGTAGTATTAATAGCAGTAGGAGTAGTAATAGCAGCAGTAGTAGTAGCAGTGGTAGTAGTAGTAGCAGTAGTAGTAGTAATAGCAGTAGTAGTAGTAGCAATGGTAGTAGCAGTAGTAGTAGTAGTAGTAATAGCAGTAGTAGTAGTAGCAGTAGTAGTAGTAGCAGCAGTAGTAGTAGTAGCAGTAGTAGTAGTAATAGCAGTAGTAGTAGTAGCAGTAGTAGTAGTAATAGCAGTAGTAGTAGTAGCAGTGGTAGTAGTAGTAGCAGTAGTAGTAGTAGCAGTAGTAGTAGTAATAGCAGTAGTAGTAGTAGCAGTAGTAGTAGTAGTAGCAGTAGTAGTAGTAGCAGTAGTATTAGTAATAGCAGTAGTAGTAGTAGCAGTGGTAGTAGTAATAGCAGTAGTAGTAGTAGCAGTGGTAGTAGTAATAGCAGTAGTAGTAGTAATAGCAGTAGTAGTAGTAATAGCAGTAGTAGTAGTAGTAATAGCAGTAGTAGCAGTAGTAGCAGTAGCAGTAGTAGTAGTAATAGCAGTAGTAGTAGTAGCAGTAGTAGCAGTAGTCGTAGTAATAGCAGTAGTAGTAGTAGTAGTAGTAACAGTAGTATTAGTAATAGCAGTAATAGTAGTAGTAGTAGTAAAAGCAGTAGTAGCAGTAGCAGTAGTAGCAGTAGTCGTAGTAATAGCAGTAGTAGTAGTAGTAGCAATAGTATTAGTAATAGCAGTAATAGTAGTAGTAGTAGTAAAAGCAGTAGTAGTAGTAGCAGTAGTTGTAGTAATAGCAGTAGTAGTAGTATTTGTAGTAGTTATCCCATTAGTAGCAGTAGTAGTACCAGTAATAGTAGTATTAGAAGTGGTAGTAGTATCAGCATTAGTGTTAGTAAAAGTAGTAGTACTCATAGTAGTAGTGGCAGTAGTAATAGTATTAGTAGTCGTAGTATAGTATTTGTAGCAGTCATAGTTCTAATAAGAGTAGTAGCAGGTGTAGTAGCCATAGTAGTAGCAGCAGTAGCAGTAGTAATATTAGTAGCAGTAGCCGTACAGTATTATTAATAGTTTTACTAAAAAGTAGCAGTAGTAGTAGTAGTGGTACTAAGTATAGCAGTAGTAGTGTTAGTAATTGTAGTAGTAGTAGTGGTGGCAGTAGCAGCAGTAGTACTAGTAGTATTAGTACAACAGAGCAGAGTAGACAGATCTGGAGTTCTGTCAGTCAGGGTGTGGAGGTGAGATACTGTTCGAACGCTGCACACACACACACACTCACACACACACACACACACACACACACACACACTCACACACACACATTCTTCTTCTCTCCCTCTAGTTTTGGTGCAACATTCTTTGCCCAGACACACCTGCTCTCTCCTGGTCTAGACCTGCCTGTGTGTGTGTGTGTGTGTGTGTGTGTGTGTGTGTGTGTGTGTGTGTGTGTGTGTGAGCCGAGAGAGAGAGTCTCTGTTCCCTGCAGAAAGAAAAACACACATACACACCCACAACTGTAGCCTGCGGGGATGACCCGGTGTGTGTGTGTGTGTGTGTGTGTGTCTATCTATCTATCTCTTTGACGTGTGCAGTCGTTACCAGGGCGATGTTTGCCTCTGTTGCCTTGGCAACCAGCACTACAACACCTCCAAGGTGAAACTTTGTTCTCTCTCTCCCTCTGCCTCAAGGTTAGCTGTGAGAGCCGAGCAAATATTGACACACACACACACACACACACACACACACACACGCACACACACACACACACACACAGAGGCAGTGCAGTGTGAAGCAGAAAGTGTGTTTAAGTGAGGGGTTTTGTGTGTGTTTCAGTATTTTGTATCCCTGCAGTGTGTATTTATTATTCATTAACTGTTTCCATTTCCATACATTAATATTAATGTCATTTTAACTGTAATTAGTTCCTTGATTAATTAATAAGTGATTTAATTAAGCGGTTTTAATTAGTGGTTTAATTAAATTCCTTCAATTAGTGATTCAGTTACATTGTTTAATTTAGTGATTTAATTAGTTTTTATTAAACCCACTGCTGCTTTGGATTATTTGGTTTCAATTTGTGTTTTTAATTAGATTGAATTAATTAGAGGGTTTTAATTGTATTTTTTATTTATTTATTGACTTAAGTGCAATTCATTTTTCTGTCTCCAGAGATGCTATTCAAATAAAAAAAAAAAATTAAAAAATTATTAAATTCATTAAAAATCATAAAATGAGTCTCATCAGTTGTTTTCGACACGTTTCCTCGTTGTGATTTGATTCAAAATAAAAATGAAAGCAGCACAAAGGTGAGAACCGTGTAGACTCAGTTGTCAGATTACCCATGACCCTTTGTTTGTCGGTTGAGTCTAAACAGTCCTCACTTCACCTGCCCCTCGGTTATTTCTGCGAACTGCACCTTTAATATCAACTCATTAAAACCCTGTTGTCTCTCTCTCTCTCTCTCTCTCTCTCCCTCAGTGTTTGCGGACCTTGACCGGCCACAGTGGGGGGGTGTGGTGCAGTCAGATGTCGGTTGCCACGGTGATCAGCGGCTCCACGGACCGGACGCTGCGGGTGTGGGACGCAGAGAGCGGCGAGTGTGTCCACACGCTGTACGGACACACGTCCACCGTGCGCTGCATGCATCTCCACGGCAACCGGTAACTCATCTCTCTCTCTCTCTCTCTCTCTCTCTCTCTCTCACATACACACACACACACACACGCACTCAGGAGCACACACACTGTATGAACACTTCACATTTGCTGCAGTCATTTCCATGGAAACCAGGAAGACACACACACAAAGATATGGAGACAGTTAAACTCACACTCACACATACACACACACACACACACACACATCCACTGCCTGCTGCATGCATCGCCATGGAAACCACTATGTCTGCAATACACACACACACACACACACACCTGAATCCTGACTGACACTTATCCATGCATCTCCATGGCAACTTGTTAGAGCTCACACAGCACATTGACTGCTCCTGGGTACACACACACACACACACACACACACACACACGCACACACACACACAAATCCTGTAAATGTTCTGAACTTTGAAAAAAAAAAAGTTTTTTCGATTGAAATATTTATTTAAACTGTGTCAGAGTGACACCTGCTGGTCAGAAGCTGCTACTGCGGCTGGCTGCTCCTGGTCACCTCTGCTGTGATGGATCAGCCAATCACAGCCAAGAGCAGCCAAGAGAGGCCTTTTGATTGGATTCTCTTCTAACGTTTGGAAATCATAATAACGACACAGAGCTCAGTGTTTTTCTGTCAGCATGAAAATTAATTTTCCAGCAGCCGTTGTAAGAAGAAAACAACAAAAACAAACACACTGTCAGCATCACAGCATTGGTCAGTGTTGATTCACCATGCAGCTTCCATTTTTTTTTTTTTTTTTTTTTTTTTTTTTTTTGAAATTCACATTTTTATTCAGGGATTTGCAGGATAAAGACATTTTACATTTCAGTTCCTTCTTGTGTTCCAATGTCCTTTTGTCAGTGTCCTTATTCCACGGTTGAACCCGCACATACAATGTTAAACGCCCTCTTTTTTTTTTTTTTTTTCCTTTTTCTTACATTTTTTTTCCCTTCAGAATCACAATTCAAACATAACAGAAATAAAAAATAACAATAAAACACACAAAACAAAAACCATGCAGCTGTCATAAAGTCAGGGAAATGGTTTGGGAATATCTTATGGAGAAGGCTTGGAAACGCTCATGGGAACGGTCCGGACAAAGGGTTTGTCACAGTTAGAGAGTCTTGGAAAAGATCTGGGAGGGTTCATCGGGAAAAAGTTACGGGAAAAATCAGTGGAAAATGTTTCAAACATGTCCAAAAATGTTCTGCAAAAGGCACGGGATTATGTTGTAATAGTTTTGAACAAGTTTAAGAAATATGATTTTGGTAAAAAGGATGAAAAATCTTTGGAAAAGGATTGAAAAAGGTTTAGAATAGATTAAATAACGATAAAGTCCCCCTTCAGTCAGTTTGTTAAGCCCCTAAAAATAATATCATTATTACAGAGTTAGGAGTTTTTTCCAGGACAAAACGTCCCGTCATGCCTGTCGGGACAAACGTCACACAGATGGAAGTCAGTAAAGTCAGGATCAGACGTGTCAGGGCACAGAAAACACAAGTTGAGATCTACAAAAATGTTTGAAATGCGTCCCCAGGGTGGTGTCGGGGTCCCGGGACGCCACGCTGCGTGTGTGGGACGTGTCGACGGGCCGCTGCGAGCACGTGCTGACGGGCCACGTGGCGGCGGTGCGCTGCGTGCAGTACGACGGGCGCCGCGTGGTGTCGGGGGGCTACGACTACATGGTGAAGGTGTGGGACCCCGAGACCGAGGCCTGCCTGCACACGCTGCAGGGCCACACCAACCGAGTGTACTCCCTGCAGGTACACACACACACACACACACAGACTGTAACACACACACATCATCCATATCTAAATATTTATATCTGTGCTTTAATGCTTGTGTGTATGAATGCCTGTGTAAAGTGTGTGTAAGTGTGTTTTTTTTGATGAAGTTTAAATTGGTCTGTGTCCTCGCTGCAGTTTGACGGTGTGTTTGTGGTGAGCGGGTCGCTGGACACGTCCATCCGAGTGTGGGACGCAGAGACAGGTACACACACACACACACACACACACACACACACCGCCCTGCACCTTTTCACTGAGCTTACCTTCATCCCCTTGGTCACTTACAGGCTGCTGACTCTCGGTGCGTTCAAGTGCACGTTGGAACCATCGTATCATCACAAGCCGGTAGCATTTGAACGCCCCTCGATGTTGTCGTTAAAAAAGGGACATTTGTACGATATACAGTTTCTAATTTACAATTTCTACAATATTTCTAGGCGTATTCACCTTATTTTTAACAGAAATAAGGAAACTTTCTGATTTTTTTTTTCATTATCAAAGGAGACATCGTGTTGTAAAACTGCTCAGTATTTTACAAGAAAACAAAAAAAAGCATCTAACAAATAATCAGAATAATCATGAATGTTTCCTTTTTCTTTTGCTTACGTCTTAATCATCTTGGGACCCTAAGAAATGATCTCACGACCCCCTGGAGGGTCCTGTCCCCCAGTTTGAGAAAGAGTTTTTCAATGCCAAATAAATCGGAAGCTCGTGCTTTTTCACGTCGGACGTCCGAGCCTCTGACGTGCACTTGAAGGCAGCACCTGTTGGTTACATCACCGTGTTCATTTCCTCACCAGAACGATAGAATAAAGTAAAGCTCAGTTGAATCTCAGTTGTTTGGACTCGAACTGGATTTCACTTGATTGAGTTAATTAACTGAAGTGACTAGAGCCAGACTGAAGGAGCTTTATTTTGAAAAACCGAATGTAAACGAATGGTGGCATTAGTTTAATTTGCAATGAATGTGTGACATAGTGGATTAAACTAAAAATTAATTAAATGTGCATTAAATTAAACCGTTACATTTCAATAATGAATTGCATTTTTGTTAAACTGCTAGGTGATCCCATTCATTCATTCATTCACTCATAATCATCAAAAATATTTTCACTTATAATAAAATAAATCTAAATTAAGTCGCCTTGACAGTAAACCAAAGCCAGATTATTTTGGATTATTTTCTAAGGGTGCACCATGCAGTGAGGACTGCGTAGACTCAACCCGGATATTACTCCACGTTTGTTAGTCGGCTGAGTCTACACAGTCCTCACTTTGATGGGTGCATGTCGTTTTCATGATGAGTGACATGGAGGGGGGCGTGTCCTCTGCAGGTGGGTGTGTCCACACGCTGACCGGCCACCAATCGCTGACGAGCGGCATGGAGCTGCGGGACAACATCCTGGTGTCCGGGAACGCCGACTCCACCGTCCGCGTGTGGGACGTCCGGACGGGCCAGTGTCTGCACACACTGCAGGGTGAGAGAGAGAGAGAGAGAGAGACAGAGAGAGACAGAGAGAGACAGAGAGAGAGAGAGAGAGAGAGAGTGAGAGTCAGAGAGTGAGAGAGTGAGAGAGTGAGAGAGAGAGACAGAGAGAGAGAGAGAGAGAGAGAGTGTGCGTGTCAGAGGAAACAGAGAACAGATGAAGGTTGGAGTGTGTGTGTGTGTGTGTGTGTGTGTGTGTGTGCTGATGACTCCCAGGTTGTCTGTTCAGCTGTAATGCGGCGGTCCTGTGGGAGCGAGAGAACGAGGGAACATGATGACAGGGACAGAAAGAAAGGAAGAAAAAACAGATAGCAAGGAGATAAGGAGGGATGGAAGGACAAAGGAAGGAAACAAGGTTGTGAAGGAACTGAGGGGATTAGGAAGGAAGGAAAGACAGAAGAGATGAGACTGTGGCCGTGCGGTGATGATGTCACGGAGGTGGGCGGTGACGGTGTGATGATGCGTTTCCTGCAGGGCCCAACAAGCACCAGTCGGCGGTGACGTGCCTGCAGTTCTGCCGCGGCCTGGTCCTGTCCAGCTCCGACGACGGGACGGTCAAACTGTGGGACCTGAGGACCGGGGCCTGGCTGAGGGACGTGGTGGCCCTGCAGAGCCGAGGATCAGGTAACACACACACACACACACACACACACACACACACACACACACACACACACACACACATACACACACACACTGACAGCCGGAGTAGGGTGTTGCTAGGTGATTATCAGTGGTTATTAGGATGTTTCAAGTGGTTGCTAGGTGATTACCTCTGATTGCTGAGATGTTTGTACGTGGTTGCTAGGTGATTACAACTGGTTGCTAAGATGTTTGTACGTGGTTGCTATGTGATTACCACTGGTTGTTAGTAGGTTAGTAAGTTAGGATCTTAGTAGGTGGTTGCTAGGTGATTACCAGTGGTTGCTAAGATGTTTGTACGCAGTTTCTAGGTGATTACCACTGGTTGTTAGTAGGTTAGTAAGTTAGGATCTTAGTGGGTGGTTGTTTGGTGATTACCAGTGGTTGCTAAGATGTTTGTACGTGGTTGCTAGGTGATTACCACTGGTTGTTAGTAGGTTAGTAAGTTAGGATCTTAGTGGGTGGTTGCTAGGTGATTACCAGTGGTTGCTAAGATGTTTGTAAGTGGTTGCTAGGTGATTACCACTGGTTGTTAGTAGGTTAGTATGTTAGGATCTTAGTGGGTGGTTGCTAGGTGATTACCAGTGGTTGCTAAGATGTTTGTAAGTGGTTGCTAGGTGATTACCACTGGTTGTTAATAGGTTAGTAAGTTAGGATCTTAGTAGGTGGTTGCTAGGTGATTACCAGTGGTTGCTAAGATGTTTGTACGTGGTTGCTAGGTTATTACCACTGGTTGTTAGTAGGTTAGTAAGTTAGGATCTTAGTAGGTGGTTGCTAGGTGATTACCAGTGGTTGCTAAGATGTTTGTAAGTGGTTGCTAGGTGATTACCACTGGTTGTTAGTAGGTTAGTATGTTAGGATCTTAGTGGGTGGTTGCTAGGTGATTACCAGTGGTTGCTAAGATGTTTGTTAGTGGTTGCTAGGTGATTAGCAGTGGTTGTTGGGATGTTTTTAAATGGTTATTAGGTGATTAGCAGTGGTTGCTAGTAGGTTAGGGTATTGTTAGGTGATTGTTAGGTGATTACCAGTGCTTTCTAAGATGTTTCTAAGTAGTTTCTAGATGATTACCAGTGGTTGTTAAGATGTTTTTAAATGGTTACTCGGTAATTACTAGTGGTTGTTAGGATATTTTTAATTGGTTGCTAGGTAATTACTAGTGTTGCTAAGATGTTTTTGCAAGGTGACTACCAGTGGTTGCTAGAATATCAGGAGGTGGTAGCTGTGTGACGACAAGTGGTTGTTAGGATGTTTTCAAGTGATTGCTAGGTGATTACCAGCGGTTGTTATTAGGATAGTAGGATGGAATGTTAGTAAGCTGTTGCTAGGATGTTTGTAGGTGGTTGCCAGGTGATTATCAGTAGCGTCTAGGATGTTAGGAGGTGGTTGCTAGATGATTACCACGTCACTAGGATATTAGCAGTTGGTTGCAAGGTGATTACTAGAAGTTGCTAGGATGTTAGGAGGTGGTTGCTATGTGATTCACTGTGGTTGCTAGGATGTTAGGAGGTGGTTGCTACGTGACTACCAGTGGTTGATGGATGTTTAGAGGTGGTTACTATGTGATTACTAGTGGTTGCTAGGGTGTTAGGAGGTGGCTGCTACGTGACTACCAGTGGTTGATGGATGTTTAGAGGTGGCTACTATGTGATTACCAGTGGTTGATGGATGTTTAGAGGTGGTTACTATGTGATTACCAGTGGTTGATGGATGTTTAGAGGTGGCTACTATGTGATTACCAGTGGTTGCTAGGGTGTTAGGAGGTGGTTGCTTGGTGACTTCCAGTATTTGCTAGGATGTTAGTATCTGGTTGCTACGGACAGGTAGTGTTAATAGTAGAGTCAGCCTCTGTATGCTGTAGTCTCTCACCTCTTCTTGTGATGCTGATTTGTAACGACTCTGGACCAATCACGTGCGTCCTCTCTCGACAGGCGGTGTGGTCTGGCGAATCAGAGCGTCCGACACTCGGCTGGTCTGCGCCGCCGGCAGCAGGAACGGCACCGAGGAAACCAAACTGCTGGTGTTAGACTTCGACCTGGAGGAGAGCAAGAGAGCGGAGTGATGTCATCAAACTGAGACGGGAGGAGGGACGAATGTCATGAATGACTAAAGAAGACTCTGAACACACACACACACACACACACACACACACACACCTCTCTGACCAAAGTCATAGCTGGATCCAGCTGCAGGTATGAATGTTACATGACAGACAGACGGGTCATCGTACAGAGCACAGCTGGACGGACAGGCAGTCGTCATGGCGACTGCATTCACACGGAGGAACGGGACGGGATGGGACAACATGGCCGCTGCAGCCGAGACGGACCAAACTGGGCGCCACCGGACACAAAACAAACGTTGACTATGTTGATTGGACAGAGACATCGGCTGTGGCAACAAATGAATGTTTGATGGACAGATCGATGGATGTAAACCGTTGCTATGGCAACAAATGAATGTTTGATGGACAGATCGATGGATGTAAGTGGTCGCTATGGCAACAAATGAATGTTTTGACGGACAGGCGGATGGATATCAAAGAGCGAACGGACAGGGAGAGAAACTGTTTCATGACTGTTTGTCGATGACGAGGACGACGTCACAAACCGGCCAATCAGCTTCTGACGCTGACTGCGACCGGTGCCCAGGACAGCCAATAGGGGGAGGGAGGGAGGGGGAGGGGGCGGGTCGGACCTTCACTGCTGCTGAACCAATGAGGAGGTCGATCCAGGTTTGAACCGACCAGTCAAACTTTACCAAAACTCTGCGGCCGGGGACACACGGGGCGACTTCCTGAGGCAACTGAGACGGGCGAGCCAAGATGGAGGAGCAGAGCCAACAGATGCTAACAGATGCTAAAGGCTAACGGGGGGATACGAGCAGCAGAGGGAGTTTGATTCATCACCTGACGCCTGTTTAGCAAACATTTACCCAAAAAAACCCTTCCCTCCTGTTGGGTGTTGGCGTTAAGCAAAGGGCTCGACTCAGCGATAAACCTCAGACACTTTCAGCTTTACATTCATTTTTTTACGGATTTCCTCCTTTAATCCTCACCTAGCTTTGCCGGTTGCCCGTCTGCGTTGCCTCTAAACACAGGCCCGTGTGTGTGTGTGTGTGTGTGTGTGTGTCCCCGGCTGGGCTGTATCATATCTAGTGTACAGAAAACTGTGTGTGTGACCTGCTGGAGCCGCCGAGGCTGGAGGATTCTGGGATAAAAACAAACAAAAAGGTAGTTTAAGCTCAAGTGTGATTTAAAATGCAGCCACAGCCTCAAGTCCACAGCAGCCCAGACAAAGATTTAGAATCCTCTCTTCCCGAGAAGAAAAAAAATCATTTCAGGTCTTGTAATTAATTTTTCTCGCTGCTCAACACCTTCCTGGGAAAAAAACTACAGGTTTACTGCCCGCAAAATCCCACACACACCTGCTTTTTTCAGCGTTTTATCTTGTAAATTTTACTCACCATCGTCTAGTTTCTCCTGCAGAAATTGGAGGTAAAGCCACAGAGAAACTGGAGGGTCGCTGCACTTTTACTGCGTTTTCAGTCATTTATTGCAATAAATGGCTGAAAATGCAGAAAAAAAGAAGTTTTTTTTGCTGCTGTAAATCAGATTTAATCACTTCTGTCAAAATCAAAAAGCAGGAAAACACTAAATTCATCACCTCAATTCCTCGTTAAAGTAGAAGCTACAAGGTCCATTTAGGAAAAGAAGTTTATTACTGAACACTTTATTAGTCAAAAACACAGTTTATTCAGTGATTTATTTTGCTCTGAATCCAAATTCTGCGTTTGTCTCAGCGATGAATCTTTTCAGTTTCATCACATTTCGATGCGGCTCTGATCTCCAAAGGGTTTCTCCCGGCGTCTCCCCTCGCCTGGTGAAATATTGAGAAGATAAATAATTAAAAACA